>NC_081249.1:55077586-55370086 GCF_030490865.1 Poecile atricapillus | reverse complement strand
GAGGAGAGGAGAGGAGAGGAGAGGAGAGGAGGGAGAGGAGAGGAGAGGAGAGGAGAGGAGAGGAGAGGAGAGGAGAGGAGAGAGGAGAGGAGAGGAGAGGAGAGGAGAGAGAGAGGAGAGGAGAGGAGAGGAGAGGAGAGGAGAGGAGAGGAGAGGAGAGGAGAGGAGAGGAGAGGAGAGGAGAGGAGAGGGTAATTAATTTTGCAGCAGTGAATACACCCAAATAAGAACCTAATACAATCTGCAGCAGTTGTGAAAGGAAGTAAGTTATTATTACACCTCTTTTACTAATGATATGTTCTGTGAGGAAGTAACTTGATTTGCAAGAGGTCACACAGCAGTCTGGTTGAGATGCAACCTTGTCTTTCTGACTGTTGTTAACACCAAAAAAAATTACTTTGATAATGAAAAACTCATTTTTAGTGTGCATAAGATTTGTTAATAATAAATTGTAAAAGCCATTGCTCAGTCAAGCTTTGCCAGAAATCCTTGCTAGTAAGTTTGCAAGTTAGTATTTAGCACCATTGTCAGATACATTAGTTTTTCAATTTGTAGTAAAAAGAGATAGCATACCACTGTTCTTTTCACATTAAATCTCCAACAGATGAAAGATATTACAATGAAGGAAAAATAGATAGAAGTTAATATGAATATTTAAATAACCGTATGGTCAATGTGTTTAACCTGATTTAAAGTCAAAGGACTGAAAATTAATCTGAAAGTCAAACACTTTGAACCTTTCCTTTGATGTTCTATGTCAGTCTTTGTCAGTCTTGTAAGTCTAGTAAGCATTTCACTACATTTGCATAGGAGGATGTTGTCAAAATCTGCTGTTTCTTACCTGTTTATTTTTCATAATATTGTTTCAAAATACTGAACTAAGAATTCTGAACTAAGATCTAAGTAGAAGAAGACTAATAACCAATCTGATTTGTGATGGAATATCAATAGATCAGCATTTACCCAATAATTGATTTGTTGTAATTTATTTTTCTTAACTATTTGAATTCCTTCAGTAATGTATAAGCATTCAAAAACACTATATATAAATTCCTGAGGGGTGTTTGTGGGAGGATTTTAGTTTTTGAGCATGAAGCAACTACAAATATCTACATCACTTAATAGTTCCAAATGTAAAAATTAGATTAATGAATTTCCTAATCAGTGTGAAGCCATTTGATAACAAAAGGAAAATTTGAAGGAGAGAGCCCTAAAAATAGTCTTCCATTTTGAACTAATTTTATAAGCCCAAATGCTTGGATTACTGAATTGAAAAAAGTTTCTCAAGTCATATATTATGCTGCTTAAAATCTTGCAAGATTAAGAGTTTAAGTAGTAAATGTTTTTTTTTTAGATATCCTGCCTTCGCGTGGATATTTTTGTTTTGAATTTCTATTTGCATTTCAAATTTGAAAACAAGTGCCTGAAATACATCTTCTCTCTTTTCAACACTCCACAACTCCTTTTGGATTTCAAACAGATTCAAAAGATATGTGGCAAAATATTACAAGGCTACATAACCTTTCTGTAAAGCTCTTGTAATGTAAATTTGACCTTGGATTTATCTGGAATCCACATAATGAAAGCTAGAGGTTCTTTGCAAGAGAATATGAAAAGTAAAGAAAGTGAATATAATCCAGATATAGTTCATAATGTAATTGTACCAAGGCAAATGTCTTGCCATGGTGTGAATTTAAAACCTCAAATCAAGTGAAGGTCATTAATAGTTCTAGACATTCCCTAAAATATTGAAACTTCTGTGGATGAGTGAAATATACATAATTCTATGACTTCTTCTATTCAAAGATATTTTAGTTCTAGTTAAATGCTGCTTGAAATATTCCCTACTATAATTTTTATTAAAGTTATATGACTTTTAATTTCTTAACAATCTGGAAGACTATGAAAAATGTGTTTAAATTTTTTCTGGAAGCAGCTATGTAAAATCAATTTCTATTATGTTTACACATTCCCTTTTGCATTGTTGTACTTCACAGAAAAAGGATAAAATATGTTATACATACTCTTTTCATATCTTCCTGTACTCTCTGTTCATATATATTTTTATGTATGTCTGTATTTTTCTAGAAGTTTAAATGTTTTGGTAAGCAAGAATCAATCCTCATATATATGCTAGCCATATTAATATAACTTTATAGCCATTTATTAAAAAAATTGCAATAAATTGTTTTGTAAAATGAGTTGGGTGACTAACATGTTTATTATTATTTTCATAATATTATTATTTTCCGGTGCAACAGATATCATTCAAAGAAAGACAGAATTTTATGAAACTGATTCAGGTGGAATTTGCAAAGGTCACAATGGGTTTTAAGTGAAATCCTACTTATTCATGAACAAACATAAATACATGAGGAAGTTCCCAGTATACATTAACTGCAGAGGACTTTGAAATATGAGGAAATTGCCTGAAATGCAAATTACAAAGAGATGTCACTTACATTGCATTCTTGGAGAAATGCAGCTATAGTCTGTGCTATCCTTCATGTGACTACATAACAGAAAGAAAGTTTAATACCGAAGTATGGCAGCTTGAGAGCAGGGAACCTTGGATATACGGGTATAACAGATATACTAGAGTCTGAGTCAAGAAATAAAAGAAAAAAAAGAGGAAGTACTAATGGATGAGCTCAAGAATTTCAGTCCGTAAAGTTATATCTGATAATTATAGCTTCATTAGCAAAATAAGACAAGAAACTTGTTTTCAGTTTTATTAGAAAGCTTGATTACAAAAAGAATATATATATATTAATTCAATAGTTCTGGAAATAAAAAAGAAAAAGAAACAAAACCAATGGAAACAACTTTATAGCATATTGTTTTCAGATTTTTGAAAATAAATTAACAAAGACCAGGCTGGATGGGAATTTGAGTCACTTGGTCTGAAGGAAGCTGTCCCTGCCCATTGCAGGGGGTTGAAACCAGATAATCTTTAAGATCCCTTCTGAGCCAAATCACTGAGTCTTTCTATAAAATAATTTAATTTAATGTAATGTAATTTAATTTCTGAAAATCCATTGAAGCCCAGAAAGCAAACCATATCCTGATCTGCATCAAAAGCAAAATGACCAGCAGATCAAGGGAGGCGATTGTCTCCTTCTACTCTGCCCCTATATGAGATCCCACCTGGAAAACTGTGTCCAGGTCAGGGGCCTCCAACAAAAGAAGGATGTGGACATGCCCGAGCAGGTCCAGAGGAGGGCCCTGAAGATGAGGAGAGGGCTGGAACAACCTCACACAGAAAGCTGCATCAGTGCTCAGTTCTAATAATGGTGTGTTGGCAGTTTCACTAGCTGTTGCTAAATCGCCCGAGGATTGAAACAACAAATGTGAGAAGTCCTAGCAGCGTTCATATTTTAACTATTGAAATTGCTTTTTCCAGAAAGAGTGTTTTCCTTTCCCATGTAACATACATTATGGTGCAGTGGGAATGTTCATTATTTGGCATGGGTGCTCTTTGAGATGTGTATGCAGTTGTTGTACCAATTGTCACCTGAGAAAATCTATCAGGTTTCATATAAGACTTTTTGTAATGAGCTGGCTTTTGATATTGATTCTCTTGTGTATTTTTTTGATGGAAGGGAGGTTAAACCTGTGTTTAAACATGACAGCTGTCCCAAAAGAAAGAAACAGTAAATTACTAAAGCCTTGAAAATAATGTGTGATCAGTTAGGAAAGTACGGATATTCGTCTTGTGAAATGTTTCAGCCTTTTTAGAGGAAAACAGGGTTAGCATGTATATGAGACTTTATATAAATTTGGAAAAATATAAATCCATATGCTTTCTAAGAAGAGACACTTTATTACAGCTAAGAAAAATGTGTTGATCTACACTGTAGTGATTAAACCATTTGTCAAATACTGTTACTGTTTGTGACAACATTTACAGGTCACAGAAAAAAGTTTACATCTCCCAGTAGAATCAGATATGTGAAATGGAATTTATCACCCTGAATTAAGGAGACTGATTGAAATGCTTAAATTAGTCAAATTATATTAAACTTTTTCAAATTCCTCCCCTTTGTTCCATCTTCCAAAATACAATACTTCCCCCCCTTCAAAAAAATACAGTAAAATAATAATAGAATTATGGAATATCCTGAGTTGGAAGGGACCCACAAAGATCAATTAAGTCCAACTCCCTGTCCTGCACAGGACCACCGCCAGGAGTCACACCCTGAGCCTGAGAGCATTGTCCAAATGCTTCTCGAACTCTGTCAGGCTGGTGCTGTGACCACTTCCATGCAGAGCCTGTTCCAGTGCACAGACATTCTCTGGGTTAAAAACCTTTTCATGATGTCCAACCTAAACCCCAAACCCCCTCTCACACAATTTCAGGTCATTCCCTTGGGTGCTGTCTATGGTCACCAGAAAGAACAATGCCTGCACCTCCTCTTCCCCTCGGGAAAGCCACTAAACAAGGTGTCTATGTGCTGTTCAGTAGCACTGATTGTATTATATTTTTCAGGGCAACATGAATGCTGCTCATACTCTTCCTCTTTCACTAGCTTTTCTTTGTGAGTCAGAAGAAAGATGAGCAGGTGTGTTAGAAGTAGGGACCACTCACCTAAACCACTAAATTAGCTGCATCACACCCACCTTGAACCTCTGTATCTACTTTCAGCAGAAGGAATTAGAAAGTCAGGGTGATGAATCTTGGTGCTTAACTTTCTGGCACTGTAGTATCAAGTGTCACAAAATCTGAAATTCATTGTTGGATTTAAACTGTGACCTTTAGAAAGTAAAATGTTCTTACAGTCCCTGCTGCAGAGTGCATGAGTGTAAGCTCTCTGATGAAAATGTGGTTGCCTGTAGTTCAGGGTAAAATGTGACCTCTAGTTTTACAGTGACAAGCTTGATGCTCAGTTCCAAAATTCTCCTGTGAGACTTCTGGATTGATTATCCATTTCACTTTAGCAACAGGTAAATTGACTGCTTCAGAAAAATCAAAAATAGCTTTTTGTCTAACATATTTTCTGATAAGAAAATACCAGATATCCTTTAAGAATAAGAAATGTGATTTATATTGGAACAAACCAAAGTATTCTACTAATGTGCAGAATACATGCCTGATGAGAGTAATTAAAATATTTGAAATAATATTACAGAATACAAAATACTGAAGCAATAAAATCTATTGTGATGCTTATTCCCCTATTTATTACTATTCCTTAAAAACATAAAAAAGAAGTAAATATGGTCCTGATATGTTATATCTGTGCTCCATGTTACCTTAGATTGATGACTAAATGTGTAACAGGTTATTGCTGTGGAAAATTACCTAGCACATTTGCTAATTATGAGGAGTATAAACATGAACATTTATCATTTTAGGCAACAGACTGTCCAAAACCTGTAATGCACTAAGGTTTTGAAGACTAAGAACAGTCAGTACACAATTTCAATGGGATACTTCTTATCTGTCTGTAGATATTTCAGAGTGGGCGTGTTTGTCTGATGGATATGCACGCTTTTTTTTATCAGTCAGGAGTAATTTTGAATCCTGCTTTGGGATTTCTTGTTGTTTTGTTGGTGGGGGGGAGGTTGCTGTTGGCTTGTTTTGTTGTTTTTTTTGCAGTCAATTCAACCAGTGTATTTTAGATGTCTGCTTTAAAACAATACATTCTGTGCTTTAGTGGTGCCTATTTTCCCTAACAGCTGTAAAAGTAACCTGGGCTACTACCTCAGATGTCAAAATCTGTGTACGATCAGTGAATTCCTAATTTTAGGTTAATTTTAGGTAAACAGATACATGGACTTATTCAAAGAAATTTGTTGCTCTTCCCTTCCTCTCTTTTACCCTGTGAAAGACTAGTGCCCAGAAATCCTAAGCAGTTAAGTATAGTGTGTGTACAGACCAATTCATTAGCATATTTAAAAACTCTGATTAATAATTGTGAAACTGTACCAACATGGTGATCATTCTGTGCATTCACAGTGAAATCAGTGCACCTCTGACATTCTAGAATTACTGTCTTTTCACAGATGAATTGTCCATGCACAGTAGATCTCTTTGAAGTATCAGGCTTCTATTGCTTTTGTAACCACATACTATGGTCAGTTTGGATTTCATGAAGGAGATCTGTGGAAATTTTTACCTTGTGAACAAAAGACAGTGTCTTTTCTTTGTCTTTTGGAACTATATTTTATTATGTTTTTACATAATAAAGTATATGATAGATAGATAGATAGATAGATAGATAGATAGATAGATAGATAGATAGATAGATAGATAGATTATAGATAGAGTCCTTTACTCCAGCGGTTAAGACACCCACAAGAATACACTTTTGTTCCAAGCTTTTTCAGTATGAGTCAGAGTTTAATGATGACAAAGATAAGAACCAGTCTGCAAAGAAAAAATGTTACAGCAAGCAAAATTTATGCTTTAATCAGCATCTTCTTCATCTGTTGTGATTCACACATTTTGTTTCTGCAAAGTGCAAAGCAGTTTACTGTAAAATAAAATGACTTTTTTTGTCTGGTGTCATGAAATAGCTGGGGAAAGGAAGGAGCACTTCAGCAATGCTTCTGCAGTTGTTTTTCAGGTAGTGAAAAAAAAAGTAGAAGGAAAGGTGAAAGAAACACTTATAAGCTTCCCTTCTTTCCTTCAGATAACAATAATTCTGTATAGATCTAGCTCTGCTTCATGGCTGATTCCCTCTGACTTGCAATGCTATGCTATCTTAAAGCATGTTCAAGGAAGTCAACAGGAAGCCAGGCCTTCTGTTTGACATATGAGTTAAAGCATAAACACAAGACTGAAACAATCTGGTTTTCCACATATTCAGATAGTTGAAAAATTAATATGATATCAAATGAGAAAATGTATGTTTATTAATATAGAGTAGTTTTTTGTCACTTTTTTTTCCAGGACCTGCATAAAAGCAGTGTTTGCAACAGAAGTGAATTAGAATTTTCTGCCTTTCTGTTTTCTACTGCTTGCATACAGGTAAAATGCATTCTGTGACAAGTAATATACCCTGTTAGCATCAATAGACTCCATCCAATTTGGTTTAGTAGGTCTGGACCCATTGCAGACAAAGGAAAATTGAATGTGCAAGGAATGGAGTATAACCTCTGTAAGACTCTATGCCCTTTCTTTTAGCAGCATGAAAACGGCTTCGAAAAATTTCAGCTGAAGCTCACTTTTTTTTTTTTCAGATTGATTGAAGAAGATTGGCAGTATGATGGATTAGTATGTAGAAGATAATTAGGCTTTCTGCAATCCTATTTTAAGTGATAAAGTCCTCGTTTATTAATCCAGAATTGTAGGTAGGTTCACTCTTGCCTTTAGTGTTGCAGTTAAGGGAGGGAGGAGTCAATAAAGCTTTATAGGTATAAATCCATAAAGATGACAAGATAGTAAAATAATGATGGTATCTAGCGGCTACAGTTAATAATAATGACACTAATAATAACCCTTATATCTCTTAAAGTGAAAAAAGCTACATGTAGTATGAGGCTTATCTTTGTAATTGTCAGTTAAGTAGGTTAAAGCAGGTATTGAGCCAAGTCTTTCTCATTTTCCCTCCAAATGGATAATTATACATCCAGGAGAAATATATAGGAACTAGGGTTAAGATTTAAAGAGAATTTTTAAATCGGATTGCGAATGATTTTTTTTTTTTTTAAAATCTAAAACTGTGGAATAATGGTCTTTCCTATGACAACAATTGCCATGGGGATTCCTTGTTAATACAAAAGATATTACCAAGTGGTAGGTAATTAAGTCAATCTTTTACTAAAATGGACTAAAGCTGAGTTATTATCCAACTGGAATATCTCTGTTCAGAAGCAGAATTCAGAGTATGGTATCTATAATGGGAGAGTCAAACTATTATTCTCAAATACTGGATTTCAGTTTTTATGTATATTTCATCCTTAGGAACATGGGAAGCACCCTACTGTCCAATGATCTCTTACAAAGCTGGTTGAGGTATTCAGCAATACTGGTGCACCCAAGGAGGTCAATATTCCAAGATATGTACAAGAAATTGTATTGGTTGCAGGGAAGGGTTAAGAGGATTAATACATAAGAGGTAAAGGGAAAAAGTGGTTTAAGTTCTCTTCAAACAGTTGCTTTAACCTGAGGCTTTAATCCCTGAGGCAGGATGCCAGATATTAATACTGGCAAAATGTAAATCAGCTCAAAGAAATTTTGATAAGCTCCTAAAACTGCACCTGTCTCACTTGTATTTTATCTCAATCATAGCACCTCAAACAAATCATCTGGCAATGCAAGCACCTTTTAGCTTTTCTGAGCAACAGCATTTATGTGAAGGTAACAAACACAATTTTAAACTATCTTAACTACAGGTATTAGCAAAGTACAGAAATATTAAGAAACTTCTCTCTGTTTACTTCTGGGTTATATAGACCCACAGGGACACAGAAAAAACATTTAAACAGTTTTCTGTCTAATTTACTTTTAATCATAAGCAGGGAAAGGAAAGAAAAGCTATTATTTTCCTTTTCTGTGCACAGGTGGTACATTTTGTGATACAGTGATTTGGAAAAGAAGGAAAAACACTTCAAAACTTTGCTTAGTGATGAAGGATTTTCTTAGTAGGTGGTGTATAGGAGACAAGCACTTCCTCACAGGCATAGAATGTCTTGGGATACAAAGGGTTATTGAGATTCAGTACAGCCTTCTGATCCATAGGAAAATTCAGGAAAGGCATTGCAATGCTAATTGTCCTTTACAGCAGTTTGTTTTTGGTGGTCTCAAAGGTACCTTTGAGCTAATCAACCCCTTCACACTTCTGCTGCATCTGCTGGTTCATTCATGCCTGTTAGAGGTGCAGCACTGAATTTCACATTTATGCTTACAAGGTCAACAGTGTTGTTATCACGCAGCCAGTTCATTAGACACTAGTAAAATCTATTTCAGAATGTAATGCGAGGTAAATTCACTAAACACAAAAGACTGGGGGGGAGAGGGAAACACAGACACAGGAAAGATGGCACTATGAAAAATTATGCACTGCTGTGCTGTGGGGCAAAGCTGCTTGCAAGTGCATCTGGCCATCAGCTACGGGTGATAGGCTCTGAAAATGGAGAGGCCAAATTAAGAATAAGAGTACATTTACATAAATTCATTACTAGCCTAAAATTCATTACTAAAATTCATATTTTAAAATCTAATGCAGTTTGTTGAAGACAGAAAAAGCAGCTTATGACTTTCAGTATATTTATCTATATTTATTTGACAATCCTGAATTATTTTCTTGTATCACAAAACACATATAAGTAAAGTTGTGAAACATTTTCAGAGTCTTTAATTCTTTTTAAAATCTTTCTCATGAAAAATATCTATTCTTAATAATTCCAAAATTATTAATTTTAGGAAGATATGCAAAGTCAGTTTTGGGGGGAATGTGAAATAAATCACTCACAATAAAATTTCAGCTTAATATTAATAAGCTGTGGGGGGAAAAAGAAGCTTTTGAAAGGATCACATTGCCCTTGCTAGACTTCGAACAGATTCCTTAATAGATTACATGAAGTTAAATGTCTCCTTTCTGAGCAAAACCTTTCAGTTGAGTTTGCTTCCTGAGAAGACTAAATTGCTTTCACTCATGAAAACACTTGATCTTTGAAATTTTTCTAAAGGAATTCTAGTTTTACATTCTCTAAGTGTATTTATAACAGAGTAGTACTGTTTAAGGAATATTTTTTTGCTACTTACAGACTTAGAATAGCTTACTAACATTATCTAATCAAAAACTCACAATTCCCTTATGAGAGGTAAGCATTAGATTCTAATTTTATAGATGTAGATAATGAGCACAAAAACCTTTGCTTTTGCCTAGAGCCACTGATGCAGGTAAAGAATAGAAAAATATTCTGAAGTTTCTTAACTCTGACCATAACTTTTTTTTTCTTATAATAAGATACTGACCCAGATGAAAAAAAAAAAAAAAAAAAAAAAAGATAAATTCTTAGAAAAGAAAACTGGTGATTTTCTCTTACTTTAGTGATGGTAGGAGTTAGTTAATTTCATAGGAAGTTTTTTGGAAGCTCATGACTTATTAGACTAGTGTACATATTTCCTCACAGTTTGTAATTTCACTGAATTGTGAATTGTCTTTGTCTTCAATAAGGAGGGAAAGATTAACTTTTACTAACAGAAGACATTGAAATGGATTCAATACTCTGAATTACATTACCAGTACATTACCAGTAATCTACTCAGTCTGTCACATCATTTGTTGTTCTCTGTGACATTTATACCTCACCCCCTATGCCTGAAATTCTGTATGGAAGAGAGGTCAGGAAAAAAGAAAATACAAGAAACTGGGAGTAACTGTAGAATATGCTTCCTTCTAGGGCTTGCAACTAGCTCCACATGAAAATAAGAGAATGTGACAGATCATGAGAAAAGCAGTCCTGTCTATTCACCAACTTGCTGGAACCCTAACAATATTAGGGAGCTGGAAAAATATCCTTTTAACAGGTTTTAAAGTTCCATTTCACAGGTTGAAAATCTTTGAGCAGCTTGAATAAGTCTAAAAATCTCCTCCATTCAATCTTTTGTGTACATTAATAATATATAGATCAAAGCCAAAATCTTTTTATCTAGGTGCTGTCTGGCAAAGCAGACAGTTTTGGCCACCTTTAATTTCACTCAAGGAAAGAATAGCCTAATCTAAGGTAGGAAAACAAAAAATCTAAAGCAAATGTGTCTCCAGATCAGGAGTTATCTTACACCTGCAGATGGCATTGTTGATCTTCCACAATTTTGCAAATTGTCTGAGTAACCCAATATGAAAATGCACATCCACACACTCAGAGGCAGCTGGGCAGAGGTACCGATACATAGATTAAAATAAAGATCTACAAAAACAGTGATAATGGCTAGGAAAAAAATTGCACTAAAAATCTGATTGGCATGTTAGTTAATTAAAATTAACACGAAGGAAGAGCTTAAGGTCACATTAGGGATTACTTTCTGTGACAACTTTTCCAGAGTATTTCACTGTGGGAGGAGGTTAACACCCAATTTATTCATAGTCAAATAACTGTATTTAATCTATTGATGACACGAGCTGATGAAGGACAGGGTGACACAGCAAACTGATGAATGGATAAATCAGGTGAATGCATGAGGCTCAAATTTAAAGGCATATAGGTCTTGTATGACACTGTATACCTGCTTTGTGACTACAGCAGTTAATAGTTTCCTCCTACCCACTGGTAGCCTGACAAGGTCGAACCTTGATTACTCTGCTTTTTCAAGTTTATGCTGAGAGAGATGTTAGCTTGCAGGAGGTTTAAAACCTGGCATATTGGACATTTAACAGTAATCTTTTAAATCCTGACTGGATACATCCAGTCACTATTTTACAGCTTGGCTTATTATTTTACACTATACTGGGCAGTAATAAACTTCTAACAAATCAGGGCTGCAGTATCTACATCATCGTAAATGACTGCCTATTAGGAGACCAGATGTGCTGTAAAACATCTCTCTTCCTCAAAGCATCTCTTCAAAAACTTCAAAGTTAACTGCCTTTTTAAATTTTTTTTTATACCTTTTTAGATAATATCCTAATATTTAAATATTAGGATTTTTCTTAGTAGCAGATAATGAAAGAGAAATTGTTTGTTCCCCTATCTCACAGGAGGAAGACATTTCTGGTTTGGATTACTTTGAGAATTGCTGGTATCTTACGTTTCAGGATTTTATTTTTTTTTAATATTTTATCCTGGAGCAACTCCCACTAGTCTCTAGAAGACAGAGACAATTTCATGCCTCAAAAACATTTTTGTGGCATATGTTTCAGTAATTAGTATTCTACCCACACTGGTATTGAGAAGGAGTTCTTTAAACAATGCTGCTAATAACACATAAGACTAAACCCAAAAACAAATAGAATTTTATTAGACAATTCGCTACAGGAATATAATTTAGAAAATTAGGAAATAATAGTAGTTGACTTTGAAGAGCTAATTTTGTAGTGATTTCAAGAGTAAATATTGAAGGGTTATCTGCCACTGAAAGTCTTTAAAAGGCCCTTAATTCTTACAACTACTGGCTTGTGCTACAAAACTTGCAACATTTTACTTTTTAGGTAAATAGGAAAAAATGACCACTCTACAGAGAAGAGTCTTTACCTGAATTAATTTATCATTTGAAGATAACTTTTCTCATGATCTAGTAATTTTTATAGGTATATAGAGGCTGAAGACATTGACTAGTACTATTCAAACTCCCTGTATTTAGTGCATTTCTGAATATGCAAATTGATTGCATAAAGGTGCCTTGAACTTTCAGAGAACTGCAGAGGTACTTGCATCTCTCATTGTCCTTCGCTTATTTCCTTTCTCTTTAGCAAGAATTCCTCATGAGAAGAGAGACAGAGCTGTTGTGCTGGAAATGCCTCTGGTACATAAGGGTGTTTTTTAGATGGGAAGACTCTCAAACAACCTTTTTGACAGAATGCACTGTAAACATAATGAAGAAACTCACCAGATTGTTCAGTCTCTGCTAGTTGCCAAGTAATGATATTCAGTTGCAGATTTATGCAGAGTCACTAGTGAAAGGGTGATTATGTACAATCTGTCTTTTTACCTGGTCTTTATTCCTACATGGTTACAGCACTAAAATAAATCAGGCTAATGAAGAGAATCGTGTTTCAGGTACATTTTGAGAAGCTTTAGGCATTTAAATCAACACCTTTGTTGACTCTTAGGTGAAATCTTGGAGCACATGTTTAAATTGCAGGGTGAAAACCAAAGAATACTGTTTTGGTAATCCCCACTGTACAATTTCTAGAAGATGTTATTGAAAGAAAATGTTAGACATCCACATGCACCTTGAGACACAGGCTCTCTTAAAAGAATCTGGAAAGTTTCTAGCTGAATAACTTTATAGAATTTGAAGTGCACATTAAAAATGCAGTGCAGTACTTTGTAAATTCACTTCTAAAGTGTATTGACAAAAGGGAGAGAGTGAAGAAATTAGAGCAGTTTAGTTAATTTTATTTTTGTCACTTCAGTTAAAAAAATAGCACATATGCAGTGCTTTGGACATGAAGAAAACCTAAATTCTGTATAGCTCACCAATGTGGGAAAGAAGCACAGCTCTAATTTGAGAAACAATACTGTAATTTAAGAATGCATGATGTCATTACCAAGGAAAGTAAGCCAAAAACTGCATAGTACAGAAATTGCTGCTGTATCATGCATTACTAGTTTGTTACTCTAAACATAAGGTCCCTAAATAAAAAGAAATTTTAAATGTTTCATCAGTGTTGATTTAGGCTTCTAATAAGTCATTTTAACAAGAAAATAGTATCAATATACACACCATATTTCAATTAACTCTATAGGTACATTCTACTGATTGTGACACTGTGTACTGCCAAGAGGCACCGATTCCACTGTAAGACTCATTTAAGAGACATGTCCAAATAGGAAATTTCTGCTGTTCCACTTTATGTTGTATCCTTTTAATATTAACAGGACCTTACTTTGTCCTAAAAAAACCTGTGAGTGATAGTTTGTCTTGCAAATAAGCAGCAGAACAGAACAGGACTTGCAATGAGGAAAGAGAAATCCAGGTTCAGAGTAAACTTCAGCAATGTAATTTTGAATGCCTTATTATTCACGATTTACATTTCTGTGTAAATCTTTCCAAATTACTCAGGTTTTCTGCAGTGCTTATCCACGCAGTCTCAAAACCCCCTGCTTTTTGGCAGGGATATAAACTGTTTATGGCTAATTTTAAATACTTTCTTGAATGGATTATGTATTTCAGAGAAATAAGGTACAGAACTGGCTTTTCAGATGCCTTCACATGTGACATATGACATTTAATAATCTGATTGTGGTTCAGCCTACCAAATGTGCAGCAAACCATGACATAGCATCAAAACACAAAGCTAAAATATTAAATGTGTTCTTTGTTGGTCACACACTGGACACAAGTATTGAATTCCAAATAGAATTGACAGTAATACTTCTCTGTAGTCACTGCAGTACTTTATAAATTCTTTATTTGGATTATTTAAGAAATTTTGATATGTTTCTGTAGAATTAGTATCTCTTGTTTCCCAAGACAAGAGACAACAGCAGTGTCAATATTTGCTAAGACTTCTTTTTAACATCCTGAATTTTATGGAACTGCTGAAACAGATTATGAATTTTAAAGCTAAAATAATCTGCTGGTCAGTGCATGTGAAACAGTGACAGCCTTGTCAATGACTATTTTGCAATACTCCCTATTGTAAGTAAAATATATGCAGGAAAATTATAACCAAAACAAATCAGCCAATCAACTAAACAAATCCACATAAAACCTGTGGCCAAAACAAACTAAAAAATATTAGCTGAAAAAAAATCCTCTTGTACCTGTGGAGAATTTTACACATATTCTAAACCTCACATCTGGTTAATATATTTTTTGTTTAATTATGAAATATGAGGTATAAGCTAATGGCATGAAAGTTCAGGGCTGAAAAAATTATTAGCCTGTAGTGAAAGAAAGATTCTTGCACTCAGAACATTCTGAAGTTACACATTTGGAAATTGCAGTCCTTCTCTGCCCTACTGCCTGGTGCAGAGAAAATTATTTTGTAAAGCTTAATCTCTCGTCCTCCTTTGCTTCCTACTGTTTCTTAAATATTTTCCAGAGCTTTGGGTTTAAATCTATTCTTAACAGTACAAAGTAGTCTTTTTACCTGGTGGTTATGATCTCATGGAAGTTAAGTCAGGATACTTCAAAGAAATGATATATGAATTTGAACATTTGTACATCATAAATTTATTTTTCACATGAAGAAAACAAATGCTGTTTGCAAAACCTTTTTTAAGCTCTATTTCCCATGAAGCAGCATTTTACCTAGTCTAAATATCTCCACCTAATCCAAATTCCTTAACAATGGCCCATTTCTCTAGTGCAAATGCATAGTAATTTTGAAAGTATTTATCCAATCTCTGCTTATTTCTGATATGAGTATTCACTGCTATTTTCTCCTAAAATGAGCTTGGCCCGCATTAATAGTCAAAACTTTATATTTACAAACTAGCTAGGATATTCTTTTCTCTTTTCTCTTTTCAAGGTTAGTCTCTTTCCCTTGCATGTTTTTTCCTCAGTGCTGGTACCATATCCCAGTGCTTATTTAATTTGCCATAAATTCACAGGAGTTAAATAAAGAAAGGATCTATCAGATCATTTTGTCTGCCTCTGTGTCCATTTGGGATTGATCCTTATTGTTCATTCAGAAATGTTTTGATCAGTTTAAGATCAGTTAAAATGTTCCATGTGCTGTGGTTTCTGACATTTATTACCTTTGGGATGGTTTTTTTGGTTTGTTTTTTTCTGCAGTCTGATAGACTTTTCTTTCAGGAAGTTTTATTAAATGTTCTTAGTTTCAAATTGGCATATTCCCTTTCACTGAAATGTGGTCTTATTTTTCTCTCTAGCTTTAGTAGAGCAAGTTAAATCAAGTCAAAGACTCTGAGTCACCTCATTTCCATTTAAACACTCTGTTTCCTTTGAACACTTAATAGTCTGAACTACAAAGCTTAGATCCATGGGTTTCTTTTTTTTTATTTTTTTATTTTTTTTTGTAATAGCATACTCTCCTGTACTTTCTTGTATTGTCAGTTGCTCCAGTTATATTCTTTACAAATGTACTGTCCTTTATTTTCATTGATTTTACAACCACTTTATCTCATATACCCTCTGCAACTGTTTGAGTTACTCAGATTCACAACTCCCAACTGGACTTTGAGAGTAAGCACTTTTGCAGTCAGTTTTAAAAGGAAAAAATGTAGTTCAAAATTCCAGAAGGTGCTAATAGGACTTTACTTGTGCTGAGCACTCTTCAAAGGCTCTATCTAAGTAGTTAGTAGAGAAAGATAAAATCTTTGAAAATTTTAACAGCAGAATACAAATGATATTTATCTTTTGAAAATTAGTTAAATCCCTAAAGATGTTTCAGATGTGCAGTTTAACAAAAAATTGCTTGGCTTTCTCTGCTTAGTCTGTGGTCCTTTCACTGGGTATAATTTAAAAAGGACGATACAGTTATTCTTCAAGAAAAATTGAGTGACCTCTATAAGCATAAGGACCAGGACAAAATAAACCTCATACAGTTTGAAAAGGGAATGTGCAGGAGGTTTTGCACCATGCTTCAGAATAGGCTATGAATCAATAGGCTGAGTACTGCTGCTGGTTTTGGTATTCAGGGCATGTTTTTGTGGATGCCAGATTAAATATGGACCAACAATGCACTCGCATGGCAAATAACACAAACTACAGACTGCTTTACTTGGGTAGGGCTGTGGTTATTGTCCTTCAGTCGCTGACAATGAGGCTGCAAAGGGAACACTAGTAGGACACCAGAGGAACAGAAACTGGAAGGAATGACAAGAAAGAATAGCAAGATATTTAAGAACCTACAATTCATGTCTGATGGAGACACAATAAGAGGGCTGGTCTTCTTTAGTCTGACAGAGAGGTGAGGGGCCACAGGGTGATATAACAGTTGCTTACACTAACCTAAAAATTTGTTACAATAATGGTGGATCAAAATTATTCCCAATACTATCAGGCAAGAGACGGTAATCACAAATTATTGCTGGGGAGTTACAAAGTGGGTATTAGGAAAAAGCTCACCACCAAGAGGGTAATGAAATAGAAATCGTTTTGACAGTTGGGAGAATCAGCCCCTGGAGTTTTTCAAGATTCATCCAAAAAAAGTCGTAGCTCACCTAGTCTGTCATTTGCAGTAGGTCTCTCTCAACTGAGAGTCTTCTCATGTCATTTTTTATCTAACATTTTTGTGATTTTGAGAAATTCTGAGTTCTGTAATTCTGAGAAATTTAGAAATCAGAATGCTGACAGAAGCAAGCTGATGTTTCCTGAGCTTTTTGTGGGAAAGTGTTTTCAGTGTGTTGTCAGCACACTTCTGTCCTGACTTATGTCTATCCATCTCCTGCCTTAAAGTAATGCCCTGGTCTCTGTATTGCTAAAGTGACAGTGTGTCTTGGGCATCAATGGATGTGAATTTATTTGTGCTTGCTTTGTGCACAGAGTTTGACTTAAAACCACTCAGCAAAACACTGCTGCCAATGTGGACCTTAACCTTGAATACAACCTTTTTCTTCCTGTTGGTATCTTTAGCTTTCCACATAATTGAGGAGGAAAATGTCGTAATTGTGGACCATAACAAATATTGTTGGTCAAAAGAAAACTGATTTAAGAGACTACTTGCCTCACCAAAACATTTTAAAGAATGCTTTTCTCCCTCACACTTATTATCCATTTCTACTATAGCCATTAAAGGTAATATTCCCATTAACTTCAATAGTTTAGGATCAAGCTCTTGTAGAGATTCATTAAAAAGTAATAATAACAGATTAAGAATGGGTCAAAAAAATCTTGCCCTTTAAATTGCTTATCCTCTGTTTCTTTTCTAGCAATAAATTATATTGAGTTTCCTAAACACAACCCCAAATGTCAGTGCTATTTTCAAGAGGAATCTGCATATTTTATATCAGAGAAGAATGTAAGGAAATTATAGATGCTTTTCTTATTTGTTGTAGGTATGAACTTGCACTGAGCACTTCAAAACCAATAGAAAGATGGTCTCACTGATCTGCAGAGAAGTCATATGCTTAATTAATTAAGACTGACATATATTTAGAACCCAGAGTCTGGAGAAGGTTCTTCAGAGAACAGAGTTGAAGCATACGGAAGTCATAAACATCTGTTTGTTCAGGAGCAGAAAAAAAGTTTGCATTTGATAAAGGATATTTTCTGTAGTGAATTTTCAGATTTTTAATATCATTTGCAAAGATTAATAGGTTAGCTGAACTCCAAATTTCACTGTTAAGTGGAAGTTTTATATTCCTGCTTCATGTCTGCAAATCTAAGTTACAAATCTGGGTATCATATTATATAATGGAAAAGTGGATTTACCAGGTAACATAAATATAGCATATTCTATAGTCTCAAAATGTTCTATACATGTTGAGTAATTAATACACACAAGAAACTTGTAAATTAATAGCAAAATATAAATCTATCAAAGAAGAGACTCTAAGTAACTTTCCATAAATTGCAGAGAAAGTAACTTTAATTGCCAGGATTAAAAACATTAAAAATTTGGCTTTTTGCCTTGTACTCAGTGCACAGCCTACATAAGATTTGAAATTCAACTAGTATTTTGCAAAGAACTGAAATCTTCAAGGTTTATCATAGTAACTGTTTGAAATTACTGATTTAAAATATAATACAAAATATGATACTTATCACATATTTGTTTTGAGAAAGGTCACAGAATAAGCCTGTACACAGTGTGGGCCAGCTGTGTTTATGTGGCCCTACTTGAGGAGGAAACATGGAGCAGCTGACCTCCAGGGATTCCTTTAATCTTCAGTCATTCTGTGATTCTATAAAAGTGTCATTTTTTATTTAAAACTTAAATAACTACAAAATATCTTTGGCTTTGTCGTGGTTTAAACTAGTAATTAACAAAAAGGGGAAAAAAGGAATTATTTATTTCTTGCTGTGAGATATGGATTAAAATAAGAGCAAACCAGGCATAAAACTTAAAAGGAATAAAGAAGAGTTTATTGACAAACTACAAGAACACCAGAATAAACTTTTAGAAAAACCTTTTCATTTCTCACTGCTCACTATTCTTTTGTTTACATGACAACAGAGACAAAAACTGTATAATTTTGATGGTTTAAACAGTTCTAATTCTTTCCATAGTCTTTTCCTCAGTTTCTGTAGAGAAACAGAAGTTCCTTTCTGTTAATTTATGGAGTTTGTCACAAGAAAACTATTTTTGTTATAGTTTCTCGTTTCTCTGATATCAGCTGCTCAGAGCTACTGTTATTAAAGCCCACCCCTCCCATTCCACATCACTCTGAAAATGTGTTATGGGTCATGAGTTTGAAGATAGCATTTTTAAGGATAAGTTAGTCAAAGGCAAAAAAGTATTCTTCATCTGCTTCTGTGAGCTTCACTAAGAAACAGTTTTTCTCATTGCCTCTCAAGGCTTCAAATTTCTCAGCACTTCACTATACCACAATTACTTCACTTATTACTTAAATTTACACTTTGAACACCTTATTCCTCTCCATACTCTATTATGAATTAAAGGGGTTTTTCTCAAGACTTCATTGTCCATTTCCATAGTTTTAACAGAAAGATATTTCAGCTTAATTAAAGCATCTCCTTAATTCTCTACCTTTCTTGAAGTCTCTTTTCTTTCTTGCCACTAGCAGTTTATAAAGTCTCTTTTCATGTTGATTACTTTCCTTTTCTCTCTCTGGATGAAAAGATTAATCTGCAAGTTTCATCTGGATAAGAAAGAGTTAAAATCTTGCCCAGGCTTTGTAGATGGTTCTGTGATTTCTGCCGGAGCAGCAGCTGAAGCTGTCTTTGATAGAAGATTCTTCATGGCTGCTCTGCAGTGTAGTTGCTGTCTCAGCCTGCCGCAGGTCCAGAGCTTTTCTTCTTTACTCGGCAGTTTCCTAGTAAATTCTATTACAGCAAAACCTGCAGCTAAGCCAGGAACCGGCCTGGCCCGGCTCAGCCCGGGGCAAGCCCCCGCCGGTCCCCATCTCCCGGCCGGGAGAACGGCAGGCCCAGCCCGGCTCCCCACCCAGGCCGCATGGCCTGGGCAGAGAACGGGAGGCCAGCCGGAGCTCCGCCACTCTTCACAACCAGGAAAACAAAGAAACACTACAGACTTCTGGGTGTACACTTTAAGGTGGGGTTCACAAGTTGATTCTACTTTTCAATGGCTAAAACTGCTGTCAATTCTCAGCAATGACCGATAATTGGTCAAGAGAAAAGACTCTCAGGAGACCCCAGCAACTTTAACTTTCTTAAAGGTAAAGGAACTTTATGACAGGCTTTTAGGGAGGGGGTTGGGGTGGGATTTTTGGGGGGATGAGCTCTGATAATTCTGAAAAGATCTCTATCATCTGTATTTTAAGACTGATTGCAATGCAGCAGTGAAGATGACTTTGTTTTCAAAAAAATTATTTGATATACGCATGAAGGAAGTAAGATTAAAGTAAAGATTAAAGTAAAGATTAAAGTAAAGATTTGGGTTGGTGGGTTGGTTGTTTTTTCCCAGGTGGAGTAGGTGTTTAGAGTACACCATTTATGTAGGTGTAATGGGATGAGGCCTTCTAAGGGAAAAGGTAAGTGATAAAGTTCAAAAGAGAACATAGGAATGGTTCCATTCTGGAATGAATAATGCACAGATCATAAATTCCTGTGAAAGAAGGCAGTCACTGATTTTGTACTCTGGGTGTTCTAATGTCTTGGAAGAAGAGGTGTATGAAACAGTAATCAATCCACATACTTTGGTATAAAGCTTCATTTAAAAATTGTCATCGTGGAAGTTCCATTACATATTAGGTTATGTTGAATTCCTCATGGGCTTTATATTAAAAAAAAATTGTCTATCAGACACTTTTTTTGTCACTGTATTGGCCTCAATGTGAAGTCAAGGACAGTACTTAAAACTGCAGTTAGCACTTGTAATTATTTTGATTTTTTTCAGATCACTTACCAATTTTGTCAGACCAATTTCTTTCTATATTCTTATTTAAGATGTTACCTGCACCTAAAGTCTGCAAGCTTTTCAAATGATAAAATTGTCATCTTGATTCTTATTTTATGAGCTTTTGAGACACTATTCCCAGCAAAAGTTACATGTTGCCTACATATCATTTGTAGTTTAGATTCTCAGTGTGAAAAGTACCTTCCACTAGCTTTTAAATCAAAATTACCACCAGTGTCAGATTCCTGGCAATCACAGCAATTCAATTATTTCCTGATAGCAGAATGACATATTCTCCTGACTATGTTTTCATTAAATACCTAAAAGCTATAAATCCCAGCAATTTGCCATTCTTCTGTGTAATAATCTATAGTGTGTCAGAAAGCTTTTAGTCTTTTGTTATAATAATTACTATATTTATTTTTCAGTACCTAATAGTAAGAATCTATATATAATGCTCTCCAACACAAAGATTGAAACTTGGTACAGTGTAATTGTAGCTGTCTTGTATTACTTAGGCATGCTCATAATTTATTATGCATTTCTATTCTAAACATCTATGTGTAAAATGTGCCTCAAAGACTCCTTTGGTGAACTTCCCAGGCTGATGAGACCAGCAGCAAATATTGGCTTGACAGCAAAAGGCTAAGAATTGTGCTTCATGCATGGTGTCTTTTCTTGCTAGCACTGAATCTAAACATAAACCATTGCCACTCACATGTTTGGTCCTTCCGCACATGTGCTTTGCAGATGTGTCATTATCCTGTCTGCCATCTGCTTTTCTATTATGGAAAATGAGATATATTGACAAAATCCTGATTGTCGGCCATACTAGACATTTGAGAATATAAAAAAATGCTATTTTATTTGAGTATTAATATTTGGTACCCCTAGGAATTTGGCCTGTCACATTTTTTTTTTGTTGGTTGGTTTTGGTGACAGTTGTAAAAGAGACAAATAATGCTCTTATTTAATAGGCAATTTCTTCTCCAGAAGGTTCTCTTATTACATGTCTTTTTGTATTTATACATAAACATTTCATTTAGCAGTGAATTATTCTCTATATTTTCTCCAGACATTTCATCTTTGTAGCTGTGCAGAGAAATGTTGCTTCTTAAATTTCTTAGATTAATATTCAATAAAAACCTACTTCTTTTTTATTATTTGTTTACTTCTAAAACACTCACACTTGTGTTTGACAGTGAAGTAATCTTAATTTGTTCATTTGTTCTACTACTCCCACACTATTGTAATTCAGCTCCCATGGAGAGTCAGCAGAAATCTATTTATCAGCTGCATCTTGTTCAACATACCATTGCAGGGTTCCTAAACAGCAACAACAAAAATCACATTCCATTACTTTCTATCAGACATTCATTGGCTCCCAGATTGCAACAAAAATTATTTTTGTGGCACTGTCTGTGGCTTTCTGTTCTCTCACTTTTACTACCATATGTTTTTTCTTCACTTTTAATCAACCTCAGCACATTCTGAACAAGCAAAATCCAAATTTCTGTTCACCCCCTACAGCCTATTAGTGATGGTCTCCTTTCCATGTAGTTTTTTCCTATAGTTTGGCTGTAAAGTAGTAGCATATATATATATAACACAACCACATATGCATGTATGTATATATATATGTATATATATATATATATATGCATAAATGGGATATGGGTAGAAGGATGTGGGAAAGGAGGAAAGAGGGGGAAGAAAAGCTTGAAATCCAGAGAAAAACCATAAGGATGAAGTTGAAAGACAGGAAATATAACGAGGCACATACCCTTTATAAGACAGTGTATGAGTCCCAGACACATTAGTATGATCTATGCTACCATTATTTCTGTCCCCAAAAAATCCTCAGTTAAGAAAGTTTCAAGCAACGTCAAACATAAGGATGATTTCAAGAAGAACAAAAAGTTGTAATCAGCATATATAATCAATGCTTCTAAGTATATTTGCAATAGAGGACACTAACTGTTTGGCACAGACAGTGAGAATACTTTATCCTAGATGACTGCAGAGTCTGTGTGACAAAAGGATTAAATTAATTGGGGAGATTCAGGAGAAGCAAATCTCCAGGATCAGGCAGAATTCAAGCCAAGTTATTTACAGGGCAACAGAACTAATGTCATTCACAATGGAGGGAGATAAAAAATGAAGGTCTCTGAAGACTAAGAAGGTGAAATAAGGAAGCAAAAGCAATACTATCACTCTCAGACACTGAAATAAAAATCTCATGAGCAGAAACCAGGGCTGCAACTGTGTGCAATGTCTGAAAGGAATTTTATAAGGGGAAACAAAGAAACATTGTGGTTGGAGTTGATTTCCAAGAAATGCATTTACAATAAAAATAAAACAAACAAAAAACATTGTTTTTTTTATCTTACCTGCTTATTACGATAAGTGAAATTACTTGTGTTCTGGTGGAGACAATGTTAGTGTGCACACAAAGTGCCACTAAAATTCTCTGCATGAGATCTTTCATTCACAAAACCCAGGAGTACCTGAAGACCAGCCCTCAACACCACTTTGATAAATGGATATCTCAAGCATCATACTATGTAGGATCAAGATCTATTGTTTTTAGGCTAACAGTAGTGTTTCACAATAAGCAACATGTAAAGTATTACTTTTAAATTTCAAGCCCTTCAATGGAATTATTCCTCAAGGAAATAAGCTGCTGTTGCTATGCATCACCATTTTATTTCAAATTCATAAATCTGTATTGATTTTCTGTGGCATATAATATTTGGGTAATAGCTCAAACAAAACCCATCTGGCATAATCAGCTGGGGATGCTGAATTTAGTGAATCAGACTGAAAACTTACAATATGCTGTGTCAGAAACAACATGTCAGCTACTCAAGGGACAATAATTAAAGGCACAAAAGGAAAGAAGAATAAAATAATAATTTGAATAGCAAAAGATGAAGCAACAAAACAAAGTGTTTATTGCACAAATACATGTACAAAATAAAGGCCTAGGATTGAGGAAACAGAGCATTTAATAATTAATAAACATATGAGCTGGCACTTGATTTACCCAGCCAAAGAAGACATTTATTACATCATATAAAGCAGGGAGATATTGTCTGGATTTCCTAACTGGTATTCTAAGTAGCAAAGTGACTCCTGTAGATATGTGATATTCATGAAGCTCCTGCACTGGAAAGAATAACACCACATTTGCTTATAATTTAATGTTTAGTTCAATGCTAAAGGCAGCAAAATAAAAATACATCTAGAGCAGTTAAGGAACCTTCTATTAGAACTCAGAAAAATACATTTGTCAAGTGTCACTCTCTGGCTTCGTTTTAGGCATGAGTGAATACGTAATCTTTAATTCCTAGGAAGTTTTTGGCAAAATGAAGTGCAGCAAAATTCATCTGTTAGTAAGTAATGAGTAAGAAAAACTAAAGTACTTTTAATTTTTCCTCTTTTAAAGCAAGTTTCACATGCCCAGTTAATTATATAGTAAGTCAGCTGTCACAACAAAACTTGGCAAATAATGGTTTTGGAAAGGTATAGTTAGAGATATGAAACAATGGTAAACATTTGATCAGTCTCTTGAGGTAGGCTAGGATATGTGTAACAACTGCTGGTGTTTGGTAGTGTTGAACACAGCTCCAGATAACACCATTTTACAACAATACCGATAGAAATGGAGTGCTATATGTGAAATAACTTATAGTTTCCTTTTGTATTAGATGAGACCTACTCTGTCAGAAATATGGTTCTAATACTTCCATATATAACAGGTTTTGGTTGTTTTTGTTGAAATTTTTGTTTGTTTGGTTGGCATTGCTTTTTTTATAAATAGACAATGAAATATAGCAGGGAACTTAGAGAGGATGGAAGCTTTTTGAGAGCAGTTCTTTAAGCTGTCTTAAACACTGCATAGGAGATAGTCTATATGCCTGAGGTGTAAGGCAGTTGAATACAATGGGAATTTATATTATTGATTAAAGATAAAGACATTTAAACTTGGGAAAAAATAAACCATACTTCTGCAGCTGACAAGAGTACATATCTTACCATGACTGCAATGAAGTTAGTAATTCCAGGGTTAGATAAAATGTTCAAACTAAGCAAAGAACACAAGTACCTTCCAACCACTACTTTGAATCTTAACATTATAAGAGCTTTAGGTATTAGTAAATTAAGATCTCTACTGGCACAGTATTCCTGGGCTTTCATCTTAGCTCTCCATTTATGATAATTTTTTTAGATTACCCATATGGTAAAAGATAAATTTTTCAACTTGGTAGCCCAATTGAATTTATTTCTGTTCTTTTTAACAGACATCCTCAAATTTTTATTCAAATATTTTATACAAAAAAAGAGTAAACCCAATTCTACTGTATTGCAACATTTTAATCAGAAAATCATATTTAATAGTATTAATTTCAGCATCATGGTTGGAGACGGCCATCTGTCCTCTGTTTCCTGGGGTTATCAGGAGCTTCTGAGAAAATATGAAAACAAGATGGAAACATTAGAGCATTTTCATTCTGAATTAAATTTGCAAGTAAAGAGCCATACTGTTTATGATTTCTGAAAAGTCAGTTTAGTGCATTATAAATGAATAACAAATAACTGAACAGCAAGGTAACAATGAATGGAAATTCTGTTTAAGTCAAGACAGAGCTATACTACTGACTGCAACAGACATAAGACTTAACACAGTAGAAACTGGGTTTCTCATACTGAAAGTTAGTGTGAGATTTTTTGATATCCTGATTTTCAGTTATAAAATAGTTATACAAAATTTAAACCACAGCCTCAGCCTTTGAGGATGCATACTTAGCGAGAAAATTTTGTCAGTTCAATGATCTACTTATTTTCTTTTGCTGTTTCAATTGAAACAAAATTTATAGGGAAAAGTAGAGAAATTTTGTTTTTCAATTTCAATTAACAGCTGGAATCCTGAGTACACACAGAGAGAAATATATATCGCTTATTAAAACCAGTGTGCTTGTTCTCCATTATTGCATTTTAAATATACATCTTTGCTCCAGAACATTAGTTCAGAACTAAATGTTAACTCAAGGGCCTGTTTCCCCCATATAATTTAGTAGTATGTTTGAACTGCATAAAGAATTTCTGAACAAGCTGGTATATCCACACTGAATAACAGTGAAATAGCATTCAGAGTCAAAGATAATTAGCAATTCTGCAGCATGTGTTTGCTTGCAGCTTTTTAGTACTTCTTTATAGTGCTTCATTGGACAGACACCAAATTCACCCTAAAAAGGTAGATTTTGGGAAATAGGGTTCTATGTATTTTTTGTATTCTTAAGCTGAAGCTAAATGTGTTGTTTGAGCACATAATTAATTTACAGTCATATTTAGAACTCATCTTTTTTACTTTTGCACTTTGCATTTCCTTTATTTTAGAACACATCTTCATGTACAAAATTAGCACCAGAGTTACAGTGTTAAAAATGAAGTGTCAAAAGCACAGTCTAATGTGCTTGCAAATAAGGTTTCCCTCTGCTGAAGCCCAGACAAGTTCAGGTGATGATATGTGTTTATCATATCCTCATGATTGGGCCAGGATTTAAACTCAATATGGATCCAACTAGAGGGGCTGAGGAACTCTTCTGGATTCACCGTTGGCAGTTTGTCAGAGAGTTGCTGATCCAAGAGAGTAATGTTAGCTCTGTAGCCTAAAATTTTGAGTGCTCAGAACCCTAATTTCTGTTAATGTGTCCCTGTTAAGCCACAGCTCTAACTTAGGTACCTGATTTTTAAGGGGAAAAGTTGAAATTTTGTCATTTGCTGTATTAATTCTTCTACCATTAGTTGCTTTATTATTATATCTGTCTATCTATCTGTCTGTCTTTCTGTCTATCTCTTATCCATTATCTATCTAACTACCTAATTGCTTATTATTAGTAGCACTTGCTGTGAAGGGTTAATGGCACCATGGCCCTAAGGCTTCTATTTTTTAATAATTTTTATTATTTTAAATGTAGAAGAAATATATGACAGATTAAAAAAAAACCAAAAAAACCCCAAGGATAACAAAATAATAAAACAAAAACTATTAAAACTCTCTCTCTCTCTCTCTCCCTCTCTATATATAAAAAGACAGATAATTTCATGTGCTAAGGTAAGACCTTGGGAAGGTCTACTATCTTCTGAAATCCATGACCTTGATGAGCTGAAAGGGCCTCCTTATTTTTATATTTTTTTAAAATTAACTTTCCTTTTCTGGACTGCATGTAAAATTGCCTCAAAAGATAATAGCCAATTGAGCTATTAAATGTGTTTGAAAATATATTTTTGTATCAGAGATATATTATTTAGTTCCACTTCTCTTGAAGTGAGAGAGTAATAGGACATGACAATAAGATAAGGTGCAAAATTCTATAGCTTCATATGGTTATTTTAGGTTTGGAATCTAAGTCACATTTTTGTAGAGAATTATTTTTAAAATAATTTTCTTCCTGTTTGCCTCAATCTTTTAGAATATTCAGGACCTTGTGACAGAGAAAGATATTTTAACTTTTCTCTGCAGGCTAAGCTAATTAAATAAAACAGAATACAGATTTCAACTGTAATAAATCTGACTGTATTAAAACTGTGTCACTTTTGTCACTCTTTCAATAAAGCCAGGAAGGATTGATCCTAAAGGCTTTTTAATCACTGTGCATGACATTAGAAATATTTATTTTTCAATTCTACACTATCAAACTGACTAACTGATTAAGCTTAAACATGAAAATCTATGTACCCTGTATTAAACAGTATGAATTGGTTTGTTAATGCAAAAGACAACTGATGGACTGTCACATAGGCAGTTTCGAATGAGAGACTGGTTTGCATTGCTGCAATATTCAAAAGATTATGAAATGCAGTCACAGTATGCAACAAAGAAAATGATGCATCTAAATATCCTAAGGATTTTACAATATGATCATGTTAAATGCATTCATGAACAATATTTTCAGATCTGTGGAATATATATATATATATATATACAACTTATGGTTATAGTCTTTATAATCTTAGTGATGTCAACATTATATCTGGAACAAAGCAATGACTACAGTTCCATGTTCATTTTGTTTCTTATGAATGTAGCCCGTCTGAACTTGGCAGGTTCTCCTGGATGCAGATCATCTGTAGATTTTAGTCCTTTAAAATCTAGATCCTGCATCTGAAGAACTGAAGTCAGTTATAATTCTGCATCAGGTAAAGTTATCTTGCAAGCCTGCAAGCCAGAGTACAGAGGATTTTTTTTTTTTCCAAGTGTTTATCAAGTGTTGCTCCATGCATTTGGAAGCTATACTAGCAAGGAGGTTGGAATTATATTCACACTGCTGAATCGATACTATTAACAGTTCTTACATTATGCTGCAGGTCACTTACTATAGAGGACAAAGTTGTAAATCTAGTGAGGGTCCTTTAGACACCAAGGCAAAGGTTAAAATAGGCTATAGAGAACAAACATCTAAACTGTTCCCATGGGAGGTTTCTATGCACAGTATGCTGGTGGGATATGAGTTTCCACAGCAACCACAGGCTCAGTATCAGAGCATAACCTTCCTAAATTATGCAGTATACTTATGATTCCATAAGCCTAGCTAGTGTATTTGTATGGCCTCCTCACCTGTTATGGTAGTGAATATATTTTTCAGCTCTCCTTGCTTTACTTTAAAACTAGATTCCTAAGGAACCTCATAAACCATAAGAGATGCTGAAATTATGTGACTGGCATGAACACATCAGATAAACCAATACACTCCTGAGCTTGGCAATTTCAGGAAGTCACCTTTACATAGGAATCAAAAGATTGTCACTAACTTTTAGAAGGTGTTGTTTTATACATAATGGTGAAAAGAACTGGGAAAGGTTTCATTTTCTTTCCTTTGTTCTTTATTATTTTTAAAGTAATAAGAAATATTATGTGTGGTACTATAAAGATGGATAGTTCTGTTAATATATCTTCACCTATTTCTCCATCAGTGTATGGGAGGGTAGCCATATATAAGCAACTTTAAAAGAGAGATTTCTGGAAATGCCATTATTTATAATAAAAATGTTAAGATCTTTCAAAAATTTGTTTCTTCTAGGAGCGTATAGTCCCAGGGCTTTCATACGTAATTTTATAATACATCAGTAATAAGGCTAACAACTTATTATAACGACTTATCACCTAAAGTCCTATTGTCAAAGCTGCTTTGACAAAGCTGAGGAGTTGAACTTTAAACCAGAGAGATTTCATAATAAATAAATAAATAAATAAATAAATAAATGAAAATAAATAGGTGTGATTATTGGAATAAATAGGTGTGATTATTCCTGCAGCAGAGCTAAGTGAAGGAAATTAAAAGAAAATGGTTATGGTCTGTCTTGCTCCAGTTAGCAAGAATGCTAACTTAAACAAAATTGATTTCTTATTAAAATGCATTTCTTAAGATACGACCTTGAGTGTGAAGCTTACTTCACTTGCAAAACTCAGCTTGATGCTACTTGTATAACATAAGTTCTCATGTCAGGTTGGTGTGTACATTATGTGGTTTGAACTTTAGAAATCTCAATAGTCTATAGGAGATTGGCAATGAAAGCCTTGTTGGGATCTGTAGATCCTGTACCAGAGCTTTCCTTCACAGCTGCATTTTGGGGCAAAAGAGAGAAATAAGTCCCATTCAGCTGAAAATCTAAAAGGGTGACTATAAAAAAATAATTTACATGCTAAATAGAAACAAGGATTCATACATCAAAATCGTTTTCTTAAGCATATTTTCTTAGAAATCTAACTAGTAAGCAATGGGGACATTTCTTCACAAAGTTGAACAACAATTCATAAAGGCAAATTAAATGTATATATATATATATTACAAAAATCAGATGCTTTGCTTTTGACCTGTTATTTTTTTCCTAAAAATACCTTGTGTTCTACTTGTGTTTCATATATGATTTTCCTCCAAATCCTACAAGTTGAATGGACATAACTGAAAGTCATCAACTGTAATCAGGGTACCAGAAGCACTACCTGACTCAAAAAGCACAATAAAACAAAACACAACAAAAATAGTAATGAAAATTATAATAATAATAAAATAAAATTAAATACTTTTAGCATGACTATTGGAAAAATCCAAAGAAATAAATCTAGAGGTTTTCGTTGTACTCAGTGATTTTTCTGATAACATACTAAAAATAAAAGCAAATTATGAATAAGAAAACCCAAACTATCAAAGCCAAAATTCTGTGCCATGCTTCAAGACATGATTTAAAAGGCATATGTCAATAAAAGTAATCAGATAAAGCCTTGGAGGCTAGAATCAAGGAGAGTTGGCGTATGATTTCTTCCAGAACTAAGGAGATTTTTAGTCCGGGGTGTTTAAATACCTAACTTAGGTTGCAGCTGACTTGACTTCTGAAAGCCAAAGCACTGAACTTTGGTGTGTTAAATTAAGTTTGTGGAAAACCCACACAAATGATGCAACAAAAAGAGTTATCTGCAAATTCTTTTATAAATCTCATGCTTTATTCTGTGTTTTAGAAAAATAATTATATCACCAAATATTGCAAGCATTAATTAATACTGTAAAAGAACTGCATTAAGTGTCATTTGTAGATGAAACTGAAATGAGTACATCACTATAATTTGATGTATTTTTTATGCTTTAAAACCACTTTTCAAAATGTCGGGTTTTCAAGCATATTTATGCATATTTATTAATTCGAAGAAGTTCTCATTTTCCAAAATGTTGACATATCTGTTAATTTGTTTTGAGTTGGTGAAAGAGGAAGTGCGGAAAGGAGTGTGGGAAGGGAGGAAGGGAGGGAGGGAGGGAGGGGGGGGAGGAAGGGAGGAAGGGAGGAAGGGAGGAAGGGAGGGAGGAAGGGAGGAAGGAAGGGAGGGAGGAAGGGAGGAAGGAAGGGAGGAAGGAAGGGAGGAAGGAAGGGAGGAAGGAAGGGAGGGAGGGAGGGAGGGAGGGAGGGAGGGAGGGAGGGAGGGAGGGAGGGAGGGAGGGAGGGAGGAAGGGAGGGAGGGAGGGAGGAAGGAAGGAAGGAAGTGGCGGAAGGAAGTGGCGGAAGGAAGTGGCGGAAGGAAGTGGCGGAAGGAAGTGGCGGAAGGAAGGAAGTGGCGGAAGGAAGGAAGTGGCGGAAGGAAGTGGCGGAAGGAAGGAAGGAAGTGGCGGAAGGAAGGAAGTGGCGGAAGGAAGTGGCGGAAGGAAGTGGCGGAAGGAAGGAAGTGGCGGAAGGAAGGAAGTGGCGGAAGGAAGGAAGTGGCGGAAGGAAGGAAGTGGCGGAAGGAAGGAAGTGGCGGAAGGAAGGAAGGAAGGAAGGAAGGAAGGAAGGAAGGAAGGAAGGAAGGAAGGAAGGAAGGAAGGAAGGAAGGAAGGAAGGAAGGAAGGAAGGAAGGAAGGAAGGAAGGAAGGAAGGAAGGAAGGAAGGAAGGAAGGAAGGAAGGAAGGAAGGAAGGAAGGAAGGAAGGAAGGAAGGAAGGAAGGAAGGAAGGAAGGAAGGAAGTGGCGGAAGGAAGGAAGTGGCGGAAGGAAGGAAGTGGCGGAAGGAAGTGGCGGAAGGAAGGAAGTGGCGGAAGGAAGTGGCGGAAGGAAGTGGCGGAAGGAAGTGGCGGAAGGAAGGAAGGAAGGAAGGAAGGAAGGAAGGAAGGAAGGAAGTGGCGGAAGGAAGGAAGGAAGGAAGGAAGGAAGGAAGGAAGGAAGGAAGGAAGGAAGGAAGGAAGGAAGGAAGGAAGGAAGGAAGGAAGGAAGGAAGGAAGGAAGGAAGGAAGGAAGGAAGGAAGGAAGGAAGGAAGGAAGGAAGGAAGGAAGGAAGGAAGGAAGGAAGGAAGGAAGGAAGTGGCGGAAGGAAGGAAGTGGCGGAAGGAAGGAAGTGGCGGAAGGAAGGAAGGAAGTGGAGGAAGGAAGGAAGGAAGGAAGGAAGGAAGGAAGGAAGGAAGGAAGGAAGGAAGGAAGGAAGGAAGGAAGGAAGGAAGGAAGGAAGGAAGGAAGGAAGGAAGGAAGGAAGGAAGGAAGGAAGGAAGGAAGGAAGGAAGGAAGGAAGGAAGGAAGGAAGGAAGGAAGGAAGGAAGGAAGGAAGGAAGGAAGGAAGGAAGGAAGGAAGGAAGGAAGGAAGGAAGGAAGGAAGGAAGGAAGGAAGGAAGGAAGGAAGGAAGGAAGGAAGGAAGGAAGGAAGGAAGGAAGGAAGGAAGGAAGGAAGGAAGGAAGGAAGGAATATATTTTGAAAAACAGAGCATTGGCAACAAACTTTCTAGAAAAGTACAATTGATCAAAAGAAGAAATATTTGTGTAATCAATGCATGAATGATTTGCGAGTTTTTTCCTCTACTACTGGTGAAAATATAGCAGTTTGTGAGAACCAGAGATAGATGTACTAAATATGTTTGAAGAAAGAAGTGTGCAGATAAGTATTTAAGCCTAAGTGAACAGAGGCACCACATTTGATTGAGGAATTCAATGCAAAAAACCCAAGAAATAGATTTTTCAAACGCCATGCATATAATTGAAATACTAAACAGACTTGTTTCTTGCCTTAAGTAAAAAAAAATATTTTTAATAAACAAACCTGTTAGTCCATTTGTTGGATTGTTGAAACTACTTCAGATGTTCTGCAGCATTCATCTCATGTATTTCATGTATTTCAACAAAATATTTAACTTCTGAAGTAAATTTTATTATATTTGGGACTAAACAAAAGTTTTAGATGAGACTAAAATATAAACAAAAATGTAACTCATACACGAGCTGGGTACTGTTTAATTAGGTTGTAAGGAGATTTTTGTATACACTATCATGTGTATACAAAAATACTGTGTATGTGCATATATATTATTATCTTTGATATATTTTATTTCATTGAGTGATAATGAAAATAAAAGTAAATTTTCCTATTAGCAGGCCCCTAAGTACTGTATGTCTTTGAGATGCTGTATTTACAAAACTGACTTTCACACCTTACCTGGAAAAATCTGTTCAATGATAAAGTTTGTCTATGATTAGTCACATTTTCTTTAGTTCTTTCATTTTCAGATGAATTTTAGGTGCCTTTTGATCTGTCTCTTATTAAACATCTTTTATTTTTAGAACCTGTTCAAAACAGTGCTGTAAACATTCAGATAAAAAAGTGAATATTTTTCTTCATTCTGTCAAGCTTGAATGAAACTTAAAAGCTGATTGTTCCATTCCTAAAGACACAAAGAACTTCAGATTTCCAGAAATGCATAGATCAGCTCTGAAAAAAAAAATAAAAAATTAAACCATATACCTCCATAATGCTTATTGCCTGGTACAGTATTTAAACATTTTCTTTTGTGATCAAATCTGAGTAAGAGAATCTTTGTGTTTGTGTCAAGGGGGTGATCAGCTGGTGATGCCCACCCACTTTGGTACAAATCTGTATGCACTACAAAGTCTGAGCCAGGCAGTATGCAGTGCATATAATCTGAGTAAGATAAGCCGAGTGAAACACAACTTCTATTTTTCAAAGTCTTTTAGAACCGGTAAAGATTTAATCAGCTCACATTGATTTTATGGCACTGTGTCCTGCTTCTTAATGACCAAGTCTGGTAGATTTTCACTTTTTATCAATCCAGACAAAGATGGGTGACATTAAAAAATAAAAAGAAACTTTTTTTTTCCTTTACATGGATTTTTTTGTTTAGAAAATGCTGCAAAAAATAGTATTTTGGAGTTAGAAGAGTAGAAAAATCAGTTAAATTTATGATATCCATTAACAATCAAATTAAAACTAGCATCAATATAAGGTAACGTATAGAATCCCAAACATATTAAAAAGTTCTAACAAGTACTGAACTTTTAACTCCTGCCTAGAATTTCCTTTATTTCACTGGGAACAGTAGCTACTGAACAGTCAAATAAAACTTGTTAGGATTTATCTCATAAGATTTATTTATTCACTTTTAACAAATCAGCAGGAATATAGGCACGGTTACTGCCGAAAGGATTTTAGACTACAGTCTCCTGTGACAGAATTGAATTGCAAACTTTAATTATCTGTTCTGAAGTGCTATACAATCAACAAATATAACTGTAGAGAGTAAATCAGTAAGTTTTCTTAGTCAAAGTTTTTTTTTTCTCCAAGTTCTGGCTATTGGGAATCCTGGCACATTGTTCCATGTCCAGACAAAACTGAAATTCAGTCAGAAAAGCACAACTGTTTTCATATTTGGCTTCTAGGGGTTCTAAACTATTAAAATATAGATAATAGTTGCTCTCAGATGTTCTTGGAATCTCAAGTGAAAAATATGCTACTGATGTCCAGGAGAATTGACATTTATATTTTATTTTTATATGTTCCTCTGGAAAATTATATTTTACTCCTTGATTTCCTCATCCAATTCCCTGATTAATTTTGAAGGTCAGCCTTGGAATAGGCATTTCAAACTCTTCAGATGAGATAGAGAAAATCTTGAGAGGGCTTCTTTACGCATTTCAGAATAATTTATGCTATTCAGACTACAGGATGTCCAAGGGTCTTTTGTGTGGAATAACTCTCAACTGGGAAAATCTCAAGGAATAATAAAGACATCTGAACTCAATCCCACTCCATGCTCCATAGCATCTAATGAAGTTGAAATACAATTTTTTCCAGAAATCTTCATTTCCTGTTGGTGTGGAGTGTTCTATATCCCACTGACACATACCAGATAACTTTTAAAGATCACCAAAGAACCGTCTCTTTTCCTGTTCGGTTGGTTTTCTGTACGTCCGTATATTTTGTGGAGAGCTAGGAGGGTCACAGGAGGCTGAGTAAACAGGATGGGGCAAGGCAGGGAAAGTGAAACTGCTCACCCCTGTGCACCACTAAATGGAACCAAAGAGTAGTGAAGGCTAAAATATACATATGCATGAACATGCAGATGACATGTGGTGAATTCTTTAATCAAATACAGACAAACAGAAGGAAATCTGATGCTGCTACATCATCCCTGAAGTATTTCTTTGGAGAGCAGCCTCTCTCTATCCATGTACTAAATTCTGAGTACCTCCCATTGGCATTTGCATTTCTGGCCTTTTAATGAATTTTATGGTAGAAACCTGTTCAGTATTTGTTGCTTGCAACATGTATTCTGTTTCATTTGTTCATGTCACATTCATTTAATGAGACTTACTTTCAGTTAAGACATTGTTTAGGTAGACTATGAATGGCAAAACTGTCCATGCAGCAGCAACTGTTCTAGTCAAGGACCAAATATATCTTAATACAATTGCACTGAACACCAAAAAAATTCAGGAGTGATATATTGGGTATTTTACATTTAGTTGGTTAAAGTCTCATAAAGGACATTAAAAATTGTTCTTTTATTTTTTTATTTTGGAAATGAATGTCACGTGCTACTGTGTTAATTCAGTGGTTATTACTTACAGTTTTACAGTAATAACAATGGAGCCTGCAGCTTTCTTAATTCTGTGCTGATATATAAGCTCACCTCCCAAGAGATTTTTTTTTTAAAACAGTAAAGAAGAGAAATTTTAAAGAGAGTTACTGTAACTAGATACAAAAAGTTTTTGTCTATATATGGCTATATTAAAAATTGAATAATTCTGTCCTCTCAACCCGAGTGACAAAATTTTGACAGTATCAAACAGCCTGATGTATATGTTGAGAAGCATTCCCTCTCTAGATATGAGGTGACTTGATGATCTCTGTATCCCTAGCTGTTTGCAGAACAGTAAAACCATATTTAATTCAGCAAATGAAAGATTCAGTCTGAAATGGAGAACAGCCCTCTGGATGAAAGAAAAATTGAATCTGGATCTTCAAGGTGGAAGATCTAGTCAGTGCAACAAAATAGGAAAACAACAAAATTCTCTCAATCTATTGTACCAGAACAGTAATTATGTGGCCTCTGGACCTGGGAATAAGGATTGTCACATGGACCTTAGATGAAAACGTTTCCATTTCCATGTTTAATCCATGTCTAGATATTTTTTATTAGAAAATCACTGTCAGAAAAACACTTTAGCTGCCACACTTCAGAATGTCTCTTCCACAAATCAGGCATATATAATTGTTCTATGCAAATTAATAAAACTACAATTATTGTAATTATGTTTCATACAGCTGGCATTAATTATGGGTGGAAATTCTCTGCAAGCTTTCCAGCTGCAACAGTTGTGTGCACTGAATGACAGAAGGTTCCACTGAAGAGTTCACCAGAACCACATGCTAAGCAGTCCAATTATGTGACCAAAAGTATGATGCATATGTTCTGAGGAACTCAGGTTAAATCCTTTCCATAGAACTGAATCATCAGGAAAATTATTGAATCACCAGAGAAATCCAAAGAAATTTCTAAATGTTAACAGGAAATAAATATTTTCCTAAGGTTTAATGAAGCAGTAGTGAGTGAAAAAGTGAGGAGAAGATATTAAAAAAAAGTGCATAACTTGTTATTTCTGAGGGTTTGTAAGGTGGGGTGGATGTGGAGCAACATTCTAGTGGAAAACAAAAAAAAAAAAAATTGTCAAGAAAAGTAGGCCTGCAAGAGGGCTCCCTCTGTCTCCCTTTCTACCCCTTGCTTCCTTTTCCCTAAACACTTAAAACTGTGAAATAAAGTTTGTACTGCTGAACTGGCATTTGGTTTCCTTAGCAGCTTGGTTAGAAGACTAACATCAAATTGTAACACTTGACTTTCATTCCTTGTCATCTTCCCTCATTACTTGAAATAGATTAATTGTGGGATTCAAACATTTCTGGTTGATTGCTGTCTGTTCTTTGATTCCAAACAACTGTGCTGCATCCTTTGAAATTGCTTCTTTCTTGAACTGAGATAGCTGATAATCCTTTTGCTGTGTCAGCCTTATATATGTACAAATATGAAGGGTTATGAATGTTTCACCCTTGCCTCCTACTCTAGCTTTTCTTTATGGATGATCACCTTATTTAGCTCTTACATAGTTACCTTTTGGCTTGATGACATTCTTTTGTAAAATTGCCTTCCTTGTTTCAAGTAAAATTTGATAAAATACAGGAAATAATTTTATTTTTTAACTTGTATTTTAAATATTTTCAAAAAATGCTGGTTAAATACAACATGAAAAATGAAATATTATATTTCCATTTATCGTATTTGTATGTTTATTGATTGCCTTCTCATTTTTAGTTACTTTCAAACAAGCTTTTAGCCTTTCTGAAATTTAAATTTTAGTTGCCTAGTTTCATCTGCATTGTATTCTTAGTTTACTTTTTTGGCTTTTTTATCTTAAAATGAGAACAATTTATTGTGTTCATTACATGCCATATTGATGAAGATAAGTAATTATTGCATACATAGTGATACATATATTACATAGCTACATGTATTTTAATGACATTTATAGCTAAAATAATAATTTATATTAAATTAGTATATTGAAAATCCTATTTAGAATAGGGACTCATTATAATGAATCACTTTCTGCCATCAAGTGTGGGAAGGTACTAAATATCTTTTGATATGCCCAAGAATATCAATGCCACAGCATGAATGTGGATGCACTTGATTCACTTCATCCATTTTGTTATGTTTACATATTTAGTAGCTTGGCATTCCAGGATTGGTATGGAGAAATTCTGTGGGGAAAAAAGAGTTAGCTCAATTTATACCAAATTTATCTTCTTGTTAGTTACTTCCAGAAGCAACTGTCAGAATATAGGCAGTATAAGAAAAATAAATGTTCTCTCAGTTTTTATTGGTAGCCTTCTCCCAGCACAGTGGGTTTATGTCCAAGAATGTGCATGTTTAACAGATTGCTTCAGACTCTAAGTCATTAATCACTTCCTAGGAAACCAATATGCTACATAGAATTTAACAGTTTAATACTATAACTGAATTACATTAAATTTCTTTAACATAAGATGACACAACCATCAACACTGTGTTCCAGTTACTGTTATTCCTATTGACTCCTTGACCAGACTCTTTAGGGGATGCTTAATTTCTTAAGGCAACGTGCATTACAATCAGTGAAAAGTTGTGCTTTCAATGCAGTCAGAACTAGGCAAGGCCTGAATTTGAGGATCTGGTCCTAAAATTGTCCAAAAAGAATACAGTATTTTCTGACCATCATGTGTTCCTACATATGTTACTATCTAATGTACATATTGGTAGAGAAGGAGGATCATAAACAGACCATTCTTTATTTTCTAATTCTGGTAATTTTAGTGGGGTTTATAACACACCTGATTACACTTTATTTTTCCATCACCTGCACATAAAAGAAAAAAAGATCACCCTTGGCTGCTGACATTTCATCAAAGAAAACTTCAGTGAACTTCTCTGAAAAGTCATGTCAACCTAGACTATTTAGAGAAATCTCTAATTGTCTCTACAGTCCACAGTTAAAAAAAAAAAAAAAAAAAAAAAAAAAAAGAAGTCCAACCTCATTTGAGGCAGAGTAATAATTTCTAACAGTTGAATTTATTTTTTTCTAACATTCTATAATTAGAAAAATTTAGTGACCTACTCTGGGGGTTGCAAGAAGAAAGTAACCCCAAAATCAAGGGTCCTATTTGTGGCCCCTCTATTTGAGTTTATGCAGTTATGCACCTAATCTATATCAAACCGCAGTGGAATGTTGCTGTGAAAAGCCTCAGGTTTGGTTCTGCCTCAGCGAGGTCAGCATTGAAACTTTTGTTTCTTTTTGCAGCTTATGCATGGACACCTGTGATGTTTTCTCCAACTTTCACCGCTGAGAACATATTGAGACGTGCTGCAAACGTTATTAGCCTTTCCTTTCAGTAAGGTGCTTATTTTATGAGCATTCTTTTGAGAAGTTAGTCACACTAAAAAATTCTGCCTTTAAGGATAATAGCAATAGCTTTTTTATTAAACAAAATATGCTTTTTTATTAACAGGAAAAAAAAAAAAAAAAAAGCCAGCAGGCTTTATTATTGTGTTGGCCAAATCAGCTCAATTATGCATCTCAGTTGTCACAAGGTCTTTTTCTTTAAATATTTGAGAACTCTGAAAATATGAAATTTCTGATCAGATGGTCTTTCTGATCACTAAACATTCTTTACAAGTAAAGAGGTCCATCCATCAGAGGCTTCCCACATCTCTATTGGTTATACATTTCTCACTGACAGAAGCTCAGTTGCCAAATAGCAGAAGAAACATTGTGCATCTCTTGTAAATCATGAGAAGCATCCTGCAACACTGGAATGAAAGCAAGACACAATTTAAGATTGCTTTTTTGGGTGTTTTTTGGAATTACTAGCTTCCTGCTGTACTGAGCTGAACTGGTTAACCTGGAGTGTGAAGGTGAGATATGACAGAAGGCTTTTCTTTGCTTGTCCATTTCACCATTCTAGCCAGAACTCATTTGTGCTTTGCTTTGGCAGCTTAGGTCTGAAACACTAATAGGAAGCCAGAGACAGACCATAGGAATTGCACACTGCAGTCTTTAACTGACAGAACCAGGAAGACATTCAAGATTAAGAAAAAAAAAGAAAAAATCTCTGGTGTGAGGAGCTTGGGCATTGAGGTCAGCTACAACCATAAATTAAGCTTCTGCAGAGGCTTGCTAAAAAACTACAAAGACAAAAACATTAAGGGGATGAACTTATCCTATTTCAAGCCTTTGCAGATGGTTGATTCTCTAGGTATACCACTTTTATGACCACCAGTTGAAGTACTGTCACTCACCTTGAAACAGCCAGCCAAGCTTGTTCCACTAAAGGACTTGATTATGCCCTTTCATGCTCTTTTCCAGCTTCTCTTACTTTTTTTTTTTTTCTCATATACACAGGTGGGTATTGAATGAATTATTTGAGAGTATTGTTGAGAAAGAATTTCAGATGATTGGGAAATAAGAAAAAGAACTTGCCCCCAGGATGTATCCTAACTTCTATTTTAATTTGATATTAGGTTCAATGCCACATCAAATAACAATTCAAAACTACTACTAACAAAGTTCACTTTTATTTTTTTTTTTGGAAAGCTGTTGCAGCATTGTATGAGCTGCTGAGAGTGCATCATATATTCTATGTTTACTATTCCTTTTGAAAACTGAAAAGCATAATGAATTTCTATCCTTATTTCTTTGTCCTTTGCAGTGGTTAAACAGATAAAAAAAATGAGTGTAGAACTCCCCTTCTGCCCAATATATTACATAATTTCTGATACCATTTTGGTTTTTAATATTTTTACAGTCATGAGAGATTACTGTAATTACAACATTCCATGGTTTGCTTATTTATTTTTTCTTACTAGTATCACATTTTTATTTCTGTCTTGGAATGATAGAACACATGTAATATCCATGTTTAGTTTCTCCATATAATTTATAAACTTTGATATTTCTTTTATTGCTGGAGTAATGTTTTGCTTTTTTCTTTTATCGTTTTCAATAGCTTCTAAACTTTTGGAGAGTGACAGAACCAATTTTCTTTACATCAGATGACTACATTTAGAAAAATTATTAGACCACATGTCTACATTACAGAATGGTGGAAGGAAAGATGGGAGGCAGGCAGATATGCACACAGAAAAGATGAGGAAAAGAGTAAAATAAAAAAAAAATTAAAACAAAAACCAAAAAGATCTACTGTAAAACAGATACTCTAAGCAATCATAAGGTTTTTGAAAATATTTTTAAATAATGTAAAGTGAAAAGGAGATAATCACCACTGAAAAGGGAAATGAACAAACAATAAGAAAACATCTCTCATTTCTCTTCCAAGGAAAAAGCTTATTCCAGCATTATCTATTGTGTGTTACTTTTAACAACCCTTGATTTGGCAACTGTTCACAAGCGTTCCTTCTACAAGGTACGCACCTGAGAATGCTGAGCGCATGAGACAGAACTCGTTGAAATGACGAGTTTCAGAATGGCAATGCCTTAAAAATATTTTTTTAACTCCTCTTTTAATATGACTGCATTATAGGACAACATGGAAGAGTGATTCTTTAATGCATCATGAATATCTTTACCCGGCAAAGATTATCCATCAACAGATGTTGGAGATGTCTGAATACTATTAATGATACATTACTACAACTTCTCCCACTACTTTTTTAATACCTGCAGGACATTTACATTCATGAGATAGATACCATTTCTGGTCAGACCTAGAAAGAAACTTGTCTCAGACATGTAAAGGTAATAATCAAGCATGCAGACAGCAACAAAGACTCATCAGTCACCTCCCATTAGCAAATACCTACAGACCTTTTCTGATTTATTTTTCCAGGCTCATCTCCCAACACATTTAAGCAAGCTCACTCCAATTTAATTTCAACCTACTAGCAGGTGCTAGTCTGAAAGGTGATATGGGAAAGCTATTTGTAACTCTGCCAACATGAAGAATGAACATAAGTTTCTTTTTTCTCTTTCTACATAAGGACATGCCTAATCTTTCTGACCTTCCTAAAGGGACCATCAACCCCAATTTACCACTGTGGCCCCTCCGAATAAAATAACTTCACACATTCTAAAAATGCAATGAGATTTCTTCCACTAATTACAGTACATGTTTCATAACCAGGAAGTGTTGACTGATAGGACAGCTACTGGTTTCTAGTGGGACACAAACAGAGGCTCAGTAGACACTCCTGATGCCTCTCCACTTATGCGTACTTGAAACTACCAAAAGACTATCTTGCTTTCTCAGGAAAGTTTTAACATTGTCAGCAAATTAAGTTTCCTATGTCATATCCCAGCAGACAGGACAGTTCCTGAGAAAATTTAAGTTAGGTCATAGGGAAAAATAAACAAAGAAAAAAAAAAAAATTTACACTTAGTATATTAAAATGTAGAGATGAAAAATAAAAGAAAAAAAAAATCAGGTGTTACAGTATATTAAGTGTTTTGGCTCCTAGTGGCCTGATCATTTTGCCAGTGAGCCAGAGTGGCCTGTTGAAGCACCTGGTCCTTGTTGCCAAGCTCTCCCCAGCCTCTTCAAATGCAGCAGCTCTTTAAGCTGCGACCAGATGCTGCAGTGGCAGTCTTCACTGTGATAACCATTGTTTCAAAGCAGCTGTGGGATTTGTGCTGGGGGACTTTTAGTCTGCCCAAACATGTTCTAGATGGAAGGATTTCAAATGTCATGTCTATTCACCCAGGAGTTCATGTAGCAACTTCTGCTGAAGACTCATGTCCTGAGGGCTGTTATGCCATGAAACTGCCAGCATAACTGGAAGATTAAATCTTCACATGAGCCCAGCTGAACATTTCATATTCTTGGAATCTTGGTCTTGAGAGCTGGTAGCCACACCATAGAATTAAAAACAAAACAAACCTAGAACATTCAAAAACCCCAGACAAAATAAATGGGAGGAAGGGAGGAAGTTCTGTAGTGCTTGAAACATAGTTTTTAAGCACATATTTCAATTGGCTCATTGTCCCATGGGGAGTTAGAAGAAGTCATGGAAAAGCAACGAGGGATTTCACAGTTCATAGAAGAATAATTTTACTGGAGAAATTGATACAACAGAAGTATTACTTCCTGTAACAGTGACATATATCAGCCTGGTTTTCTTCTGGAAGTATGAAGATAAATGGAAAAGAGAGCAGTTGATGACATTTTGCTGCACTGATGGTTTTTTCTATGAAGAATTTGCAACAGCTTTGCCAGATTTCTGGGAGCTGAGACTGCCCTTCTTTTCCAGGGAGAAGTTATTTCCTTATAAAATACCTCATGTTCCGTAGGAACCTTAACAATCACTTCACCTTCAGTCTTCTTGCAGGTGGCTGATGATTTCACTGATAGATCAGAAGTCTCTTGGTCAAATCCTCTTTTAGTGTCTTCCCCAGAACCAAACTTCTGGATGGGATTGATCCTGCTGCAGTGTATGTGTGGCAAACATTTCCCAATTCCCTTAGTTTTGACAAAAACAAATGCTACCATTGTATTTGAAATTAGCTGTATGGGTATAAGACAAAGATGACATGTTTTACCATCCTAAAACTCCATTCTGTGAGCAGATATAACCCTGTACAATTTTGAGGATGCTGTCAGTAGCACAGGACAGGATCATTTGGATATCTTCATGTATCACAAGCCATGCACTGGAGCAAAGGTAGGACTGCAGAGAGCAGTAGGGGCAGCAGTAAAGGCAGAAGAATCGCTGCTAACTTCACTCACCCTTGAAAGAACTCACAGTCCTTGTCCTTTTTAACCTCATTAAATTCTCAAATGAGAAGGGAAGAGTCCAATCCTTCTGGGTGACACCTGGGAGTGTGTGTTAAATTGCAGTGGAAAGGTAGAGGCAACAAAAGAATTCATTTTGTCATCTGACAAAGTCATGTGCTAACACAGAAATGTGCCAAAACTGGCTTTGATCTTCTTCTATTGTGTTGATACACACATCACAGAGGTGTTTGGCGCTGTTGTCTAACTTAATTAACCCGGCACACAATGCTTTCTGCTGCCTTTCCCTGTGTTTTTGTGGGCTCCTTTTTTTTCAATTTTCTTTGATCTATGTAAGCAAGTGGAATCCCTGAAGCACTTGAAGAATACAGATGCATACACATACTTCTTTCTTCCTGCAATACCATGAGATCTGTTCCCAGTGGCCTTTTATCTCTTTCTGCTTTTTCCTCAACATAGGAACTCCTCTCTTACAGCAATTATACACATGTTTCAGTAAGTAAAACTTGTGGCTGTGCTGTCTTGCATATGAATAGTGGTTGTATTCACAGAACATCACTTCTGTAGAACACTGTGTAGGCATGATTCATGTGCAATTCTCAGAAAATTAGGAAATTTTGCCTCTGTTTCTACAGAAGACTCATCTAACAAAGACATGAACAGCTTGTGGATACTTGAGAGGCTCAGTAAATATGTTAGGTGTTAGAGTTTGAAGGCAGAAGTAATCGAGGTTGCCTAATATCAAAAGTGGGGTAAGAGCATGGCAATGTAAAAGTAAATATTTAGATGAAAAGTTTCAGTACAACTAACAATAATTATATAATTTTTATAATATATTATATTAATATAGAATTTAACATTTATATGTGCATATCCCAGATGAAAATCTTAGTAAATAAATCAAAAGTATCTTGGAAATATGAATCCCCACCCCAGGTTCTGGGCACCAGAATGCCATCTAAAATATTTCAAATTCTACTACTTAGAAGCTGATAATCTCTGTATTTATGCTACCTGACTCACTCCTCACCTAAGACTTTCAACTTGTAAATGCTAAGGATGCATTTCACCATTTTTCTCTTGTTGTTCATTGTGTAGTAACTTATATTTACCAAAACACACTATTTGCAAGTGGTATTTTAAATTCATACAATGGTCCTTCTATTTACTGAAAGAAAATGTGGTTACATCTCAACATACTCTGTTAATGGAATCAGAAAGCAAGTTCTATTTGCTCATAGGCTTTATGTTTACACTAAATACTCAAATGATTAAACCATCCTTTATAAGTGCAAATCCATTCTCTTTGCCCTCCTGTAAAGACAGTGATATTAATAAAATGAAAGGTGAGAGGATAGCTTATGTTTGTTGACTACTAATTCAGCAGTATAGCTTCTGGAAAATTTTGTCATTTATTGCTGCTCAGGAATTTATAACCTGGAGAAGTTCGTGATAATAGGCTTTAAGCCTTACAAACTCCCCAAACCACTGGATTAAAGAACCTGCTGTATTCTTTGTAGTCCCTGAAGCGCACTTTAATGGTTATGCTGAAAGGGTATCAATCATACAGGAACCATTCCACAAAGTTACACTGAGGCACTCCAAGATGGTTAAATGTTTTCATTTTCTGTAATGCAATACATTTGTAAAACTCTATCTAGGAAGCGTAGCAATTACAATCTTGGCAGCAAAAATCATGCAATCCATTTTACTTTGTTTTTAATTTCTGTAACTTTCCACTCCTAAGTTTTATGGAGCTCAACTTCTTTTTCAGACATTTTTTGTTTCAGCATTGTTTTTCCTATTATTTTGTATTCATAGGTGGGAATTGGAAAGCAGGTATGGTTCTCTTCATTTATAATGTGGAATTCTTCATTTATAAATGTGGTATTTTGTTGTTTTTTTTTTCAGACAATCATTCATGCTGGTTATCCCTGCATGCAGGAAATTTTTCTGGTTTTGGTTACCCATCAGAAAATTGGTATGTTTTTACAGGAAATATAATAAGGTATTCTCTTTAAGGAACTTCCCTGACTGGGAAAGTTAATACTTTTTTATATATCATTACCAGTAATAAGACATTGCAAAAGGATTAAGTCTAGAAAAATTTAATCTGTCAGTTGAGTCCAATTTCAATTTAAAAAGGAATGCTGTTTACTTCTTTAGCTCTTCCAGAACCTTTTTCTGCAATTATATTCATAGACTACTCAATTCAAAATTGTCTAATTAATGACTGTCAACTGATACCACAATAATGACAATACAAGTATAATCAACTATATTATGTAAGGGAAAGAAGTCAACTGTAAATATTTAAAATTAAGTATTTGGGGAAAAAAAAAGTTGGAAGAGACCTCATTTTTCTTCTCAAAGGCTTTGCACAATGTATTTAAATAATGTGAGCAGATATAACAGTTTATTTAGAAAAACACAGAACTAGGATACCAATTTGCAATCACTAAAATGGTATTTTCAAGCAGTTTAGCCTTCTAGTTTGTTTTGCAATCTTAAGGAGGTTTTTCCTTTAAATTCTAAATTCTGCAGATTTTTAGAACATATAATTGTCTGCTACAGATTACCTCTTCTTTGACTCACATTTCAAAGATCAAATGCAACAATTATAAGAATTACAGCCAGTGTAATTCTATAAATTGATATTATGCTGTCAGGTGAATTCTAATCCATAGGGTTATTAAACCAAACCTGTTTCTGGAGCTATGAAGCACATGAAAAAGAGACAAGACAAGTTCTCTTATGCTGTATAAAACCAGGAAAATTTATAAATATTGGCAGCAATGATTGAGACTAATGTTTCTGGAAAATATTTGCATTTATACAAGTTACAGTGACAAGATTGTGTCATTAAGATAAAGCCACTGTCCTATGCAACAACATACTTATGTTCTTCTATGGCTTTAGTTGCTCCAAGGTGTTTAGTCCTTTTCCATCCAGATTCACCACCTTGAAGACATCAGAAAGTTTAGCTAAAGAATTTTGCAGCAAGATTTAAAAACAACTCAGTAGCACATGCTCCACACTCATACTGGATCCCCTCTCTCTACAAGCTTTTTGGAGCCTTGTTGCACTATATTAGGAATGGCGAGAAGTACGACACAAACTCTCTGGCTGGGATGTCCCAGAGAGCTGAGTTTATTATTTCAGTTCTTCTTTTATAGGCAGGTCTGAGAGATAAAACTCTCATTGGTCATTAAAACAACACATCACCATCATTGGTCAATTGGGTACACCACCCCTTGACTGTTTCTTGCAAGTAAACAACAAGGATCCTAAATAACACCTACAAAGGTTGTTGTCTTTCTCCAAGGACTGTTTAGATTCTTCCTCATGCTTTCCCAGGCCAGAGTGACAAGCTTGTGTGACTTAGTTTCACACAGGCTCTGTGCTCCCTGCCTGTTTTTTGCATTTAGCATCCACAGAGGTTGAATGCAATTTTGCTTGGTTTCTTTTGGTTTTGTTGTGTTTTTCCCTCTAATGAAGATTTATTTATCTTACTTATCTGTTACAATAAACTCAGGCTTTAGAGTATAAATCTGAGTAACACTGTTAAAAATGTACATAATTTTTATAACTATTTTTAATAATATACTATTAATTCAGTACAAATTTTTCTGATTATTTGAAACCTGCATCTTTCTTCACTTAAAAACATAATACAATATTGATTTATCATTTTATCAAGACACTTAAATAATTTTATAGGAATTTATTTGTACATACTTGAAATTATTGTTTTCTTGTTTAATATTTTGGAAGTGCACCATGGTTAATTTATTTTTCTATGATATAAAGCACCTTCATCATCTCAGTTCTCTCAGCTCTAACGTTTCTGTTTCTCTCTCTCTTTTAGATTTGTTTACTTCCTGAGGCTTCAACACTATCATGTCAGGAAATGGATATATGAGGCAGATATTTGTCAGTTCTTTTTATTTTGAGATCAAGAAAAAATTCTATAATCCAGGCCTCTTAGAAGACATTTTGAAATAAAATCAAAATATACTTTTTTTTTTTTTTACCCTAAATGTATTTTATGGACATTTCCTCCAGATTTTTTTAAAAAATACTTATTTGTTGCCATAATAAAACACTATTTATAATTTCTTACTTGCACAATTCCCAGTATTTAACATATAACCTTGAGAAAAATGAACATGAACTTAATTGATTTCAATTGAAGCTGAGAATTGTGCATGCTGAGTGCTGCATAAATATCATGATCATTTTTAGATAAGATGCTCACCTTCATGCCCGCCTACCTGCGTGCCTAACATGGTGTCTTTGCTTATCAAAGCTGCAGTAGCCTTGGACTTGCAGGGTACAGGCACAAAGTCTGAGCCATTTTTAAGCTCCCTGTTAGAATTAGGCCTGAGTTCACCAGACACTTTCTGTTCCCTGATTTGCATGGAAAGGAAACAAGTAAATGCATTGGAGATTGCCATGTGCATGCCATGCTCCAAAATATATTTCTTGCTGGCAGAGAGGGGACCAGGAGCTCAGAGTACACTGCAGTCACTGCCATCCACTAAGTGCAATGAAAGAATCCAAGCCCAGACATAGCATAATTCTTCTAAAAGCAACTTTGTAGAAGTTAGACACAGGTAAGTAGGAATAGTCCACCTTCATATAGCAACCCTGCATTAACATTTAAAAATAAGTTTCTGCATTTAGTTAACACCTTAAAACAAACGAAAAATATACCAACAAAAATTAAGACTATGCAATTTTTACTTATGTTAAAAACAATAATTTGACTTGTATTCACTTCCCTTATCTGACAGGTGGGGGTCAGAGGTAAACTATTTTATGTCTGACTGAGAAGCAGGTACATTGGGAAGTCCAGGGTTTGTGTTTATTCTGTAGATAACTATATTCATAATTTCACCATAATTAGCAATCTAATTGCCTGTATTAAGGGTGTAAATCTGCAAACACTTGTGCATATGAACTCTACTTCAGTTAATATTCCAAGAAAAATTGCTTCCTTATTTAGAGGTTGTGACATTTTTATATGATCCTCACCTGCTTTTGCTTTGTTGTGTATAAATGTTTCAATTGACTTTTTTAAATTTGAAAAGTTTTCCATGATATAAAATAGGAAGTACATCAAAGAAGGTAATTCATTTCTTAATCACCAAAACATTCCTTCAAATAAAAAAAACAAGCAAAAAAAAAAAACAAACAACCCCTCCTCACATTATCAACAACAGGAAAAGACATCTTATATGACATGGCAGTAGTATTAAACATAGCCTGCTACTCAGTTACCAGCAATTACTGTAAGAGATAGCATTAACCTGGCAGGGTATTTACTTAGCTGATTAACCTCTTTCCATGTTGAAAAAGAACCATTCCCCCTGCAATCCTTGTCTTACCTAATTTTTTTTTTTTTTAATTAACCACCAATATTACCTCTTACCATAGTCATTAACAACCTTTAGTGAAAGTACTTCCTAAGGGCTTATTGAAAGTCTAAATACAATATTTTTTCTGTTTTTTTCCCAATACAGGATTACATAGGTCTATTCAGATATTTCAAGATGACCAGAAATGTGATTTGTGCTTTTTTTGTCCCTATTCTATTCTACTTTTTGCCTATGTATTTTTTTATTGCTTGAGTCAGCTTTATAAATATTGAATCAGGACTCATTGGGTTTGTAATTCTCTGAATCATCCCAAATACCCTGGTAAGAAAAAGCACCATTGTTTGAACCTACGGGTTTTTTCTCTACTGTCATAACTGTGTGACTGATTGCACATCTTTGTTAGTAACAAAGCCATTTCATTTTAAGTTCCCCCAAAGAACTCTCAGGTGAGAACCATCTGCTTCTTTGAATGTTTGTTCCTTAATATATCACTTTGAGTTCCATCTGACTTCTCATTATCTGACAACAACTCATCTTCATTACCTGAGGAGAGCAGTTCCAAATCACATATCTTCTCAACTTCCCCATGCTGGAAGTTGACACAAATTAATCATTTCACATCCTTGCAAGATGCTTCTCCTTTACTTCCCTGTTTCCTTTTTTGTTGATTCAAGGGATTCAGAGATGTGGGTTTTTTTCCTAAAATGATACCATCAAATTATTGTAATTTGGGTTTTATTATAATATTCGTCTTCCCTTTGAATTCCCTTCTTTCCTACTTTATATACCAGCTATTATAGATGTTTCCTTTTTTTTGGTAATATCAATTTCAAGTCAATATGCATGATGAAACACACAGAGACTGAACTCCAATCAGAAAAGAAATGTCTACTCTCTGATGGCTATATTTTACTTTCTACAAAAATCCCACTGAGAAGCTTTGGCAGAGTATCTCTCCAAAGCAATTACAAATCTTTATGTGGTACATATAATACAGTGACAGAGCTCTATTAATAAAGAGAAAAAGGAATAATTTTACTTCTTTGTCCTTTGGGCTCCAGAACAACACCATAAACAAAAAATTGAACTAGCAAACTGTAAAGGTTATTTTTTAACATCCATAACTTCATAGTGGAAAATCAAGCTTGCCACACATGTTATTTCTCACATAAAACAAATACTCTTCTTGTTAGTACATATCTTACAAAATTTACACCTTTGGCTAAAGCCTTTGATCCAGTATACCTTTTCATTGTATGAATCACAAATAACACAATGTCAACCTCTTAGTTAAGAAAATATATTCCATATAATGAATTCTATTAATTTGAATCTCCAGGTCCTTTAGCATGCTGAACTATCTTACCAGGTGTTCTGCATAACTATATATAGCATATAATATAACAAGAGCATAAATATAACAAGAATATATGCTAGAAATATCTTGGTTTGAAATTGTTGACATTTGCAGAAAGAACAGGATGTTGAACATAAGTCTGAAAGGAAACAATGTTTTTAAATGTGGAGTGTTGCAGCAGATTTCTCATTAAGGGTAGAAATGGGCCAAGACACAGATTCTCATTTAACAATGTGGAAAGGGTCCTAGTTTATTCTTCTTTACAGCTTAACCATCCTGACTGATTACAGCAAGCTCCTACCATAGGGTTCAACTGCAGCCTCTGACTACTGGTTATTTCCTGCTGGGCTGTGACTGCAAGTATCAGTCTGCAGCCTCTGACCTCAGGCTTTTACCCAGCTCGACCATGAGTGCAGGCTCCAACTCCATCAGACCCAGACTGACCCCATAGCAGATCTTTTACAGCAGCACCTCTCCTCTTTGTTTTGTTCTTCTGCGTGTCTCTCTGGATCACACCCTCTTCCTCAGGACTCCTCTACCTCCAGGTTCTACTTGAGCAGTAGACCCACCCCTTTTATTACACTTTATTAGTCACAGCTGTGACCCATTAAGGGCAAGGCTGTTCCTCTTTCATAATTAGTACAACTGTGATTTATTTAATGGTTTAAAATATTTATTGACTGATGTGATTTGTATGTTTATTCCGGACTTTCCACTCTACGTTTTGTCTTCTGTCTTCTAGGTACCTGTTTGTAATTCCTAGGTTTTTTTCTGTCACTTTCATGTTCAAGTTTTTATTTGCCAAGTTGTCTGTATCAGGAAAATGAGGATATCTCCCTAATTGTATGGAACACTTTTTGTGTGCTGTAAAACACATGCATTATGACTTTTTTTTCCCATTAATGATGTATATTTTTTAATGAGAATATGGGAAATGTTTTATTTGGGTTAGTTGGTTGCCTTCCTTTTTTACCTTCCCATTCTTCTTTCCCCAAAGGTCAGCTGTTTAGTTGTTAATCCTGGGTGATAAATCATTCAGAAGTTTTCTAGTCACTAGGGTGACTTGAGACTGGGTCTTTCAGGTTGGCTGTTACCTGTAAGAAGGACATTTTGGGTAAAAATGAATGAAAGTAGGTGAAAGCAATTTTCTGGCTTGCCAAACCAGCCAACTTCTCTGGATTACTACTATGAAACATTAGGGATACAGCAACTGTAACTAAACATTGAGGTATTGCACATCTATTTGAAATATAAAATAAGTATCGTAGGGCTTGCAAGATGTAGAGGCAGTTAGCAGACATCTAAGCCACAGAGGAAAGCTGTAAAGAGTGGAAACTGTCGGCAAAGCCTCGAAGAAATCACCTTACCTCAACCTCTTTATAGTGATTCAGGTAAGTATTTCCCATATATTGAGTTTTTATACTATTTTTAAACTTTGATGTACAATGAACTATTGGATACTAGGATTGCTTGTTTATCCAATTTAATTTGGATCACACCTGCTCTAAGGCAGCTGTGATGTAAGTGTGAAGGAAGTTGTATCAATTGACTTTCATAGGTCTATTCCCATTTCAATTATTTTATGGCTTCAAATTATGGCTTTACCTTTTTCTAAGCCTTTTCAAGTCCAGCATAAAATCTGAGAATACTAATAATATCTAAAATCATAAACTTTCCTTGAGTTTTTCATTACTAATAACAACTAGTATTTATCACTGTTTTGTTTTTTTTTTTGTCATCAGCTCAAAAAGCAAAGCAAAATCAGTAGTTTTTGTTGCTTCAGATAAAAATTATAGAAACATTTAACTATATTGGGTATTCAGACATTTTTTGTGTTAGAGACTATACACAAAGTCCGTTGTTACGGGTTCAGAACCTTGACTGCAGATGTCCTATGTCATGCAGGATTTATGATGGAACAGAAGAAAATCCACGTCTAAGGAATCCACACAGAGATGAGGGAAATGACAAAATCCTTACATGAGAGATGTATCTTTCAGGAGGCCAGGAAAGTATTTCCTAAAACATTTCAAATAACCACAGACATCTACCTTCAGGCAGCTGTATTATGTCCGTGTTACATAACAAATAATTGTGACTGAGCTTTTACCCATTGTTAAAGAAAAGAGGCTGAAAATCTCTGGCTAAGCAAACCAGCAAGTATCTTGCCTAATAAATACTAAAGCTGTTTCCTACAAAGGATATTTCTTTCTGAATGAAGCCAACTACTCAACAGCAGAGTAAAATAGCTGCAGGTCTGTATACAAGACAAGGCTACTTTATGCAGTATTTTTAAAAACAAGTAAATTAATAAAGGCAAAAATGCTAAGATGCACAATTTCCAAGTGTACTCATGAAAACATTAGACACAAAAGACATGACTGGCAAGTGCTTCAAGTCCATGCATGAACACATTATTAATCCCATTTCAGTAACCACCTTAAATCAGATAGACCTTATGTGATCAAATTCGTTAATTTTGCAAGTGTGATGTTCCCTTTCAGCTATACTTTTGATCAATTTGATGTGTAGATAAGGCCTGGATAACTCTCTTCTTCTCACTTTCAGGTAATAGATTCATTCTGTAAAAGCTGTAAAGCTGATGCAATATGTTCAATAGAGAATTAACACTCTTGGGAGGGGAATAATTAATATACTATGTTTCCTGCAACAGCCTATATATGTAGGAAAATAGAACATACCAGTTCTTTGTATTGCTTTGCATCTTCTAGACTCCAATGCAAATAGCTCATTTTTCTCCTTTCTTCCATTCCTCACTGTGTCATGTCTGACAGTTCACCAATTTCTGCAGTACCCTCACACTGCAGGAATTGGAAAAGCAGTACTGGTGCTCTTCAGAGCTTATACTGCTTCAATTATTCTGGTATATTGTGACCCTCATTTTGCAACATGTGTTGTGAAGTGCCTCAGGGAGGCAAAGAGTTAGTTTCAGATAAGCATTGTGAAAGGAGAGGAATGGCTGTAAACCATGTGTGTGGATTTTGACCCCATGTGTTGGGGGATGGGTATGTGAGCCCTGGATGAAGTTACCCCACCCCAAACCCCTTGTGAAGGGCGGCCCAGGAGTTCTGATTGGGTTTGAATCCCTGGGGGTTTCTCCCTTGCTGTGTTTCTAGTGGTCCCTGACCCTGAACTCCACCCTCAAAGGTGGAGACCCTCGGGGGTTCTGTCCCTCAAAAATCCCTGCCCTGCCTTTGTTTGGGGCTCTCTGTTCTAGATCTGAGTTGTTCCCATGCTGAATAAATGGTTTCATGAACAGAAGCCCGTCTTGTTGGTGTTTCATGCTGGTCCCCAGAATCCTGCTGCTTCTCTGGACATGATCCTGCAGTTGCGGACTACAACAAACATGTACACAAATTTCTTATTGACTTAGCTGATTTCTAATGACCTGATCCAAAATCAAAATGCAGCCTGAACATTTAGGCTAAATCCATTCTTTTCTTGCTTATGTTGTGCATGTCATCATTCTCAATATTACTCCAGTGAGCTTCAGTACACTCACTATTCAGTATTTTCTCACTTTCTAAGCAAAAGTGGTTAAGTACAGTATCAGGTTCAGCAAAGGTAATGTACGTTCAGTAAAAAAAGTACTGGTTACATAAAATCATATTTTCCCACTATTATATAAGATTCTGTAGTCAAAGCCATGCAGGACAAACTCCTAAACAAGGTTGAAGAGTGGTAAAGGGCATGCATTTTACTTTATGTGAAAGTAATTTTCCAATTATATATTTCCTTTCTCATTTCTCTATTGTCTTAGAGAACTTTGTAAAGAAAGAGTCACATGTAAAATTCAAAAGGATGTAGATTTTTTTTTTCTGACTGATTGTTAAATAGCAATAGGACAAGAGGACATATTCTTAAGCTGCCCCAAGGGAGGTTTAGGTTGTATATTAGGAAGAATTTCTCCATAGAAAGGGTGATTAGATATTGGAATGGGCTGTCCAGGGAGGTTTTGGAGTCATCATCTGTGGAGATGTCCAAGGAAAGACTCGGTGTGATAACTAGTTGGCTGCATGCCATGGTCTAGTTGACACTGTGGTGTTAGGCCATAGGTTAAATTTGATAATTTCAGAAATCTTTTCCAACCTAAATGATTCTGTAATAATTAAAAAAAAAATTATTCTAGTAAGCATATATTGCACAGGATAAGTGTTTAGATGTAAGGACTTCACAAGTTATAATTGAAGGAAGTAGTTCTAATAAACTTAAAAAATGTATACTGATATTGCTACTGTACAATTACAATTGCAGTCAACACTATAAAACAATATATGTTGTACAACTTTTTTTTCCTTATTTTTTTCTTTGTAGAATATCAGGCTTATATGATATTCATGTAGCTTCCCTACTTCCTCATAGCCAAAATACACTTCATGTCTCTAATTCCATCCATCCAAATCTCTTCCTCATAATCTTAAATACAATCTTCTTCCTTATAATCTTAAATCTTCTGTTGCACTCAAATGCAACTTTTGTCTGCACCAAGGCAACAGAGAGAAGCAGTAATGACATGTGTACCCAGAAGCAATCAAGTATACAGCTTACTAACTGAGTCATGCCAACACGTCAAATATACTTTATCTCTTTCTAACACAAAAGGCTCTTCAATTAATTTCCTTGTTACAGGCATTGGGAATTGGATATTGCCATTCCTTGATGTGAGTCAGGAGGCAGTCAAATCTCATCTGCACATTTGAGTGATACTTAGCTAAACCATCTCATTACTGTGGGCTTTTAAACCATGCATTTTTCTTCCAAAATTTTGCTTCAAAGCAATAGCTTAATCCAGAAGGGAACATAGGTAGTGTATCTATCTGAGGCTAATACTAAGAAAGACGCTCAAATCCTAAAAATTCAGCTTTAGTTGCTGCCTAAATATGCAAATACCTAAATTCATGAGTTCTGTTTCCCTTGTTATTATTGTGGTTTGTCGCCCCCATAATCTTCCATATTTCTGCTCCTGGACAAAGCTGTTTATCAGCTGATCAGGTTCCAAAACCCATCAGGACTTAGAAATTTATTATTTTTATTCTGAATCAGACTCCAACATAAGTTTTCAATGCCAAACCCACATAAGGACAAAGACAAGACTTAATAGTCTACTAAGGAAAAGTTGAGAACAGGTATAAAAAAAACCAAGCCAGATTAGAATTTATGTGCTCTAGCTATATGCATCCAGTACTTACTAGAAACTAGTCACTGGGAGGTAATCTCTTTTCATAACCAGCAGAGTTCTCTTCATTTTTAGAAAGCAGTTAATCTGATTCAGTTTGGATGATAACCTTTAAATTAATGTAAATTGCTCCTTTGAGATAAATATGAGGGTCTGATACATTCTAAAGATCACTCTCTAACAACCCTACAAACGACAGTCCAAAGTAAGATCCTTTTGAGCCCTCAGTTCCCAGAAGATAGGGGATTACTGAGTATGTCTCAAACACTGATAACCAGATGGCTGAGAAGCCGGCCAAGGGCTGTCAGTAACAACAGGCAAGAATTGTCAGTAATAGTCAAGGACTGTTGGTATTAACATGCTGTGAGAAAGAACGAGTTTTGGCTGGAGAAGGGGGCCAGGTGGGGATAGGGCAGCACTTGTCCATGAGAAAGAAAAACAGTGTAGTACAGCCCAAGTTCAGGAATGATTGGTGGAAGTAGATATAAACTATACAGTGGGATTGGGACCACCAAAGACCCCCAAAGCCCTCTGACTCCTTTTCAGACAGCCCTAAAAGAACAGACCACATGACAGACTACAGCATAGAAAGCAGGAAACCTGTCTTTGAGGTGGAGAAACTTGTCCATAGAAAGGTAGCCCTCATGGCCCAGGTAGTGCCCCTGGACCCTGAACATCTCATCACCTGGACCAAGTTAACTGGATTGCCGATTATCAACTGGATTGATGATGAAACCAGAACTGGCATCCCCTCAGCTGGATCAGTTCTGAGACCAGGTTCAGCAGCCCCATCAGCTGCATTGAAGCTGTAAAAAGGGCTAATGATTTCTTTTTTTATGCTTTCTTTTTCTCCTTCTTTTCCTCTTTTTTTTTTTCTCTTTGCCTTTCTTTAGCCCATCTCTCCCTTTTTAATTAACCTCTTTATTTTTTCTTTTCCCTTTCACTGTAACCTTTTGTCCAAAACCTACTGACATCTGCCCATACAGTAGTTCAGAGACTAACAGATTTCCATGCCATGTGTATAATTTGCTAACTAAACACTCTGAGTGTTTGTGGACCCTCTGACCTTCATAGCTCCTTTTTGGCTAATGAGCGTTTTTTAATCTTAAATGTTTTCTTCCTTTAAGGGAGGGGGGGCGGGTGGGTCATCACACTATGGTTTCTAAAGAGAGATATAAAGGTCAAGCTTGTGTTTAGAAGATGAAGAGTATAATAAGCACCAATGTAATTCACCCCTAGGTTTTCTTTCTTCTCTGCCTTATTTGGAACAACTGAGAAAGGACATCCAACCCATGGTGCAGATGATCTATTTAACATTAGTCTCTAAGGTACTTATGAGCTAAATGTCTTAATAATAAAGTTGTGTTACATTTCTCTAAAGAAAGAAATACAGACTGGGTAAAGTTGGAGTGGACTGGCTGAGGAAAGTATGAGTGGTTCTACAGTCTGATAGTTTAGATAACAACCAGTTGAACATGTGGACTAATTTCTTTATTTTGCTACTCTGCATATATTCCAGTGGAACAGCTTCAAGAAAAGCCATAGCTTAAAAAATCTTTGTTTAGGATGTTCGTTCCAGACATGGCAATGGAAATATCTGCTCCTATGTCTGCTATTCCACAAGACTAGTTGTTCTAATCAACAGGTTAAGCCTCAGCCTTATGTTTTCAGGGGTCTAGGAAGGAAGTCTGACCCAAGAAAAGAGACAGGAATCCCCAGTGCAGCCCACAATTGCTGATATCTATGCTAGATATCTACTGGTGTAACGAGGTAGAGAATAAGTCTTTTCCTTTCTCTTTGGCAATTTGTTTCTTCCAACTTTCCAGTGTTTAATTTCATAATTTCTGTGAAATAGACAGGAAAGTTTTCTAGAATATGAGTCGGTATTGTGCAGAAATATTAAGTACCCCACTAGAGAACTGCACTAAATCCTGAAGAGACATGGAACTTGTTAGTGTTTTTCCACCAGTCACAGTTATCAGTGTACACAGAAAGTGTTAGGAGCTTAATTTCTTCTTCTATAGATAGGCATTGATCCTTGGCAGCTTACTGCTTGAGCAACGTACAACTTGGCAATAGATTTCATAAAGTGAAAATATGCCCAAAAATTAGGCTCTGCCATGTCTAAAATCTTCCATGGAATTAACCTAAGCAATTTGAAACTGCTTTGGTTAATTCTTCCTATGAGGAGAAACAACTTGCAGTTTAATGAGGTATCAGGGGAAGCAGAAAGATTATGTTTTTTTCAAAAAAGTCCAAAGTGCAATTGAGAAAAGGGTGGGAGGTCTTTCAACCGTATTTTATTTATGGCTTTCATCAAAAAACAACTTTTTATATCAAAGGGTCATGCCTCAAAGCATAAGTAAACATTCCATTAACAGGGCTTATGTAATGTCTACTAAGATCTGCATCATGCAGAAGAGAAGGAAACAAAAGATTCAAACTGAGACTAAAGAAAAAACTACTTATCTCTAAAACTACACAAAGATACTATTTTAAGTCACCTTTTTGAAACTTGATTTGATAAATTTGTTTTAAGCAAATACATTGATAAAGTCTGAACAGTTTATTTTATGACTGCCTAAATAAAACATTCAAATATACCAACCTGTCCTTGCAAGTTTCAAGGTTACCTACAACATTAGAGCTGTCAAGCCTCATGATGCTTATTATATATTGTTTCTCTTAAGGTTTCCTATGAAACTGTTAGCCTTTTCCTTTGACATTTCCTGTTCTGCATGGTTGAATGTACTTATAAGTCACATATTGCTTTGAAAATAGTCTGAGTAGTGTTCAGGTTAAGTTAATTGCTAACAAGTTACACTTATTGAATTGCCTTTGTTTACACAGCAAAAGAATATTGTTATCCTTGGTGGTTTCAATAGTTTCCTTTTAAGTAGCTCATGTATGAGCATATTAATTATTTTTTTCTTAATAGAAGCATTGACAAATTGTGTTCTGGATACTAATAATGTAGTTTAAAGATAATAAAAATAAATGTACTAAGAATGGTTTAAATATTTCTTTCATTGAACAGGGAAAAAATATTTCAAGGTACATTTTGCCTGACCATTCTGTAAAAAGGTACCTCTAGGGAGATTAATAAATTTCTATAAATTATTTTGCAAAGAATAGAATAAAGTAAACAATCAGGAAAATAAATGGGGAAAAAATAGCTAAACATAATGAAATTATATGACTATTAATATGTACTGCAGATTTATAAAATTATATCCATTATTATTTTTAAGCACATATTTACTGTTGTCTCATTTTACTATTTGCTTGGCTAAATATTTTTATATCTTTACTTCCTTACAGCTAATGAAGCCTTTAAATCCAACAGAATTGTGTAACTGATGTATTAATTTTTTGAAAAATAAAAAGTTATATTAGAATTTTCCATAGAATACTATAACTAACAATTAAATTGAATAGCTATGTTAACTACATCTACAAAATTTATGCTCCTAAGTCAGAGCATCACAGTGCAGATACTCAATTGCTAATCTGAACTGTAAACTGAATTTCTGTAGTTGATAGTTAGATAGTAATTTACTTGAATCAGACCTCTCCTTGGCTAATTTTCCTGCTATGAAAGCATGCTATCTGTCTTGCAGTGTAATGAAAATATGGAGATATTTCTGTTAAGCATTTACATTACATTTACTTGGTCTCAATGGCAGCAGTGCACTAAATGGATTGTTAATACAGTAAATGAAAAAGTGTATTTGTTGCTTTCATAAAGCTTTATAGAATATGCAATACTTTTGCATAACTTTCATAACCCTCCACATCTCTGCAAGAGGCCAGTTGGCTGATGTTAAAAGAATGCATAAATTTTCTACATTGCTTCCCCTAGAGTGTGTGGCAAGAGTTCAATATTTGCAGCTGACTCTATTTAGTAGACAATAATTCAGAATGGAAAATTACACAATACATACAGGTTGACACAGTTTAACATAATTGACAGTTTGCTGAGGGACATCCTGGCTGGACTAGCTTGCACAGGGAATAGCTGTCTATCTGAAGGTTAGGCTAAGGGCACCTATGAAACCATGATATGCAAACGTACAGCAGCTTTGCAGAGAGATTGTCTCTCTCTTGACCTCATTGCAATAAATACAGAGCGTCCTATATTCACTCTCTGGGCACTTAAGTAGCGTAAAAATACAAACAACAAAATGTAAATGCTCCTTTTATTGGGATATAAAACTATCTTGTGAGATATTAAAGCACTCATAACACATTTGTAATGTTTCTAAAATGCTATCGTATTATTCAGAATTTGACAGCTGGATAGTGCAGCAACAGCATGAACTGAAAAACACATAGCACCTCTTGTTCTAAGTTTATCTTAATAATATATGTACACTGTTCATATACAAGCCTTACTGCAGTAATATTTTTGTGCCTTTTGACAGTACATAAAAATGGTGAAAAGAAACGTAAAAAGCTGAGAAACATAGCAAGTGCTATCATTTTGAAATATGTTGCTGTATTTTATCTAAGGAAGGAGTGTAGAGAAGATCCTTGGGCCAAGGTTTAACAGCAGCTTACAAAGAAACCAGCTGTTATAACAAATATGACAGGAATTATTTAGGCTATGTTTTTAGAGAAATTGTTAGCCAGAGATATTTGATAGATACATATATAGTAGATCTGGGTGGATGAAAAGCTAAGTTGTTGTTGTTGCTGTTTCAATTCTTTAAACAATAATCTCAGCTTCAGAATGTTCAGTATGGAATTCCAAATGTCTATTAAAAAAAATAATTCACTTGATAGTTCCAGTTATGAGCTGAATCAAGCCCCTTATTTCATAGTCCCTTTATTTCAAAGAAAGAAATGTATCTTAGGGTCTATCTTCTCTGAATAGAACAGTAGCTCAAGAAGGGTAAAAGATATTATTGTAAAGGCCTTACTGTCTCTTACTTTGAAATTCAGAATTATCTGAATTATTTGCACATAACTTGTCTAAATACAGCCAAGTTTAAAAATAAATAGCACCTTGATAAAGACAAAGGGAGTGAAAACAAATTCAGGGGGACTTAGGTAATTGCTCACTTAATTAAATACTTTAGTAGTTCTAAAGGAGTGTTTTCCTGAATTATGATTTGGGATCAGTTTTGTTTTTTTTCTATCACTGGTTTATATGTCATATAGTTTCAGGGATCAGAACCATAATTAAAATTCTTAAACAGGAAATAAAACCCCAGAGTGTGTAAATGGAAGAGGGAAATTAAAAAAAAAGACAAAAAAAATTTAAAAATTAAAAATTAGGTGTTCAGTCTCCTGAAGCAAATATTACAACTTCCAAAGAGATAAGTAAAACAAGAACTTCACTGGTTACACTATACTGAACAGTCTGTTTGGCAGAACTTAAAGCTTTGATGCAATTACTGGAATGAGTAACTGAGAGTGTGACTGGCACATAATAAAATAAAAAAGTCCTTGTATTTTCACTATACCATAGTATTTAATTCAGCTCTCCTACATGTTTTCTAGATGCATTTTCATAAAGTAGCAAGGAATGTTTTCTTATCACATTAATAAAAATTTATTTAATACCTCAAAATCTATTTTCTAATAGAAAAACTATTTTCTTACACAAAAAAAAAGGATATGTGTAATCACCACCACCAGACAAAAATTCAAAAACTCAAAAAAAATTATGAGTAAAAATATTTAAAAATAAAAATATAAACATGTCAGTGTTCTGTTTCTCATGCACAAGAAAAAAATAGTACATGCTTTAAATATATGGAAATATTTTATATAGAAAGTTTTACTTGAACCAGTTAAAATTCAGAATTTCAGAGGTTTAAATTTTTAGTATACAGGATAAGCAAATAATTTAGGAAGTGCTCCTAGGAAATGAGTTGTGTATGTATAGAGAAAAAATTAAAGGGATCTTAGTTACAAATTCTTTCAGTGACTGAAAAAAAAACAAAAAATGACAATTGAGGATTGCATATCATCCAAAAGACTCTTCTAATCTAAATTATTTTTCAAATTTTTTGTTCTATGAAAAGAATTCAGTCAAATAAAATAAATATTTGATAGCCCCTGTACTACACAGTTTCATGGAGTCCTAATGACTGTTTTTGGAAAGTATCACTTTAAATTTAATCAGGCCACAAGAAAAACATGTTTATGTGAGCCATTCCTTCTTAGTTATCAGTTATCTGACTACGAGCTATCTTGGAGCAAGGCCCTTGTGAACTGTTAGGACAAAATCAATAGCTGAGGAATACATTTTCTGTATTGCAAGATTACTCAAAGATGTCTTGAGAGATCCAGGGACTAATTCATTCACCCTCTGCTGTGGGAATATAATCAGTTACTCATAATTGCCAGTCTTATGAAACTTTCCTCTCATACTGAATTCCTGACTCAGCTAGTATTTATTCAACAGAAAGATAAGTAGTAAGGTAATCAGCTCTCTCCAGAAATCTCTAAAGCAATTACATAATTGTTTGACATATTTGATATCTCATGCAAACAGAGGCGTTCAGTTCTAGACAAGCTAGACAAATTTTGATGTTTCTGCAGGTTATAGGTGCTTTCACTACACATCAGTATATTTTCAGTAGAAGAGAACAATATAGAAGAATTAAGAAAAATCCAGATTAATCAAAAACAGCTGAATAATTGCAGGAGCATCTGCTAAAACAGAATTTTCAGTTAGATTTACTACTTTTCCATTTATTTACCTCTTTTTCTATTATTTTTATATCAGTCATAGAGATTCTGAAAAGCAAATGTATCCCCCACCTACATTGTTGCCATTTCTTATAGAATTGCATCTGAATATTAAAAAAAACAAAAAACCAAAAACTAAACAAACACTACTTGGTGGAAATATCCTTTACTTGGAAAAATAGCTGAAAAATACTCCTTTCCAAACATTAAAGCATGAGGAAATGAGATGTTGATAGAGACCAGGGGCAGCAAAAGAACAAAAATGATTTTTTCATTAACTTCAAAAATGAAGTTAATTGGAGACTCTGACATTGAGATACAAACCTGAGTATAGTATTCCAAGAACCAAGGTTCTGAAGAAGAAAGAACCTATACTGTGAAAAGAATATGACATAAATTTTTCAAATGCGATTTAAGCCTGCAAGATTAACTGCTTTTTGTGCCTTCAAAATCTTTTCTCAGATTACTAAAATAAGCAGGTAAAACTCTGAATATATTCACAAGGAATCAGAACAGTTAAATTATAAGATCAATTAATCTCTTTTCAGAAATTAATTTCTCTTTATGGAAATTTTTTGAGCACTAAAGAGGATGCCTCTAAATCATGTCTTTTGTCTTTCAGGTTTTCTCTACTGCTCTCTATCCACTCTTCAGATTTTAAGATGAAGAAGTCCTTTCTTTTTTGCTGTCTTGAAAAAAAGGTTAGGAATTTGTTTACTTAGCTGCAATCTTGTCTAAACAATATGCTGCAGTTTTTTATGAACGAAATACAAAATACAGGTGGAATATGCTAAATAAAAGAAATAATAGGCATTATTATTGGATTGAGTGAATCTACAACATAGACAGGTTGCATTTCTGTATTACAAACTCTTTCCAACATGACTAGCATGATAACTATTCCTGAGTATATGCAGCAAAATATTCCCTGATTTTGACTGATCTGTTTATGAAATCCTATCCAATAACTTTAAATATATGTTTGAGGGCATGTCAACATGGCCTCCAAAAGTATTTTTTAACAACAAATGTCAGGAGCAAAGTCACAATGCTTAACCATGTCTACACAGCAGAACTTGTGTTTAATTCCCTTTGAGTATAGTTTTCTATTAATTTTTTCCTTTTTAAAGTCATTTTAATTTTGATTTCCTGTACAGAATTTTTGATGTGGACACCAACTTCTGAACTGATAGAAAATACAATATGATATTGATACACTTTTTCCTTATAGATATCTATATATGCATGTGTGTGTGAGTCTCTTCACATCACAGAGGTGATTTGGATTTATCAGTTACATTTTTCAGTTAAGCAAAAGTACTGAAAAAACTAAGGACTTCTATTGTAGTCAGCATTGCTATCTATTTTCTTTGCAGCAGTTTTATATATATTTGAGAGAAAATGTGAATGAATTTTTTCATTCCAAAAAATATGAAGAAACAAAGTGTTGCAGGAGTTCTAACATTACAAAGTCAAGCTTTGAAAAAACTTGTGTTTTTTCAAACACAAGTGTCTGAATGACTACTTATCTACCTAGTAAGCTCCCAACTCTTGTCCTAATATATCCATTATGATGCATATTTTCTTTGCATGCACCTTTTTTCCCCCTAGAAACCCTGTTCCATAAGTATTCAGGATAGGCAGTGCTCACTGAGTAGGTAGAAGTGATTTTTTAAATCCTTCTCTACAGCCTCTGTCTACAGAGACAGTTTCTGTCTATACAGTCTCTGTTTACAGGAAGCTATCTCAAAAGATTCTCCATTGTTTTACTACCAAATGTTTAAACTCTTCTCTGAATACACCTTTTCATTTGGTTGCTGTATTTTCTGTATTGCTCTTTGTACAAGTGTGCTGGTGTAGAGTTACTTTGCTCACAGTGGCTGGTATGGGGCTGAGTTTGAATTTGTACTGAGCACAGTGTTGATAGAAAAAAGATGGGGTTTTGTTATTGCTGAGCAGGGCTTGCACAGAGCCAAGGCCTTTTCTGCTGTTCGTTGTGCCACCCTGGCAAAGGGGCTGAGGGTGCCTGGGAATTTGGGAGGAGACACAGCTAACCCCAACTGACCAAAGTGACATCAAGCCATATGAAGGGGAGAAAGAAGGAAAAAGGGGCAGACACTCAGAGTGATGTTTTTACAAGTCACCACTGCATGTAACAGGACTCTGCTTTCCTGGAGATGGCTGAACACTTGCCTGCCCATGGGAAGTGGTGAATTCCATGTTTTCCTTTTCTTGCATACACAGCTTTTTCTTTCCTATTAAACTGTCTTGGACTCAACCCACAAATGTTCAGTTTCAATTGAACAATTTTCAATTTTCATTTTCATTTTCAATTCCCTCCCCAGTCCAGTTGGTGGGAGTGTGAGCGAATGGCTGTGGTGACTTGGTTGCTGTCTGAGTTCAAACTAAGATGAGGGTAGTTCCATTCTTCTTTACAAATCAGCTCTCTGGCAAAAGTAAAGGAACATAAGGACTGGTTAATTTTGGGCTGTAAGAAAAAAATAGCAGGAGGTTTTCTTTTCAGTACTGAGTAGCAATTAAGACTGCAAAACAACTGGCAATTCCTAGCCTGGCAATTCCTTCTAAGACACTTTTGAAGCAGTTTATCAATATTTTTTCACCTTTTCTCAACTGCTTTATCTTGCCTGTTGGTTCACTTCTGAGCTGGGCTATGTTACAACTAGAATCTGGGGAAGAAGCAATTGAAAAATGACCACATTTGAGAGTGAGAAACTTGGCCTTAGGAACTGTAAATTTTCCTCCTGCAGGAGGATAGCTTCTCCAGTACCAAGAACAGGTCTTTGTTAGAGGAGGTTCCCATGATCAGTTCAGTCAATTGATTTGGAAGTTCTTGTGCATTCTGTTAGGACCAAGAAACCAGTTTTTGTTTCACAATCTGGCACCTTAATTCTAATTTTCATATATTTCATATATTCATATATTTCATAATGTGGAATTTTTGTATGCAAGCATACATATAAACATATGTATAAGTGCATGCACGATGTACCATGATTACTTTCATTCAATGAAAAAAAAATAATGAAAAAAAAAAATCTATAGAGATTAATGTCTCAGTGTACAGCTGTATAAAATCAAAATGTGTAGATGTATAAAATAAAGCCATATTCAAAGTGTCTAGTTATTTAAGAATATCAAGAATACTTGATATTCTTAAATACTTTAAGAATATTAAGAATACTTGAAGTGCAACTATAAGTCATAGTGAATTTCTTCCCAGAATCCAGATGGTAAGGAGCTGCTTAAATACATGGCAACACTACCACAGGGATGTGGCTAAAATGCTGTCCTTCCCATAACTCTGGAAAGAATAATACTGAAGCTGATGAGAATGTGCATTTGCTACCACACATATCAGAACTTGAGGGCTTCTGGCTGAAAGAAAAATAGCCAGCATCATAGTGTGACATTGTACTCTTTTTATATTTACAACTTTGAGAGGAAGATTTTGATTTTATTTTTCAAAGTTGCCTATGGCAGTAAGCTCGGAAAACAGAGTTGTATCCAACAGACAAATAGCTGCAGACCACAAGAGATTTCAAAGTCAGTTATGTAAACCATATCCCAGAGCATTCCTTGCTTTTAAATACTAGTCTCCTAATATTTTACCTTATTTTCTGTATTCTGTATATTCTGTATTCTGGTGGCCCTTTCCATGTGTCCAGACTCACGATAATAAGTTAATGACTCAGCTAACAACCCTTAGGAAAAACATGGTCATTTGATGTACATATACACATGGAAATATTCCTTCTAGGCAGTGTAGTTGGATGGCAGTAATATCCTCTTGATCTGGCATACCTCTCAGGATGGTTCTTTGGGTCAGCGAGAACTTCTGCTAATGGCAGATCTTTGGATGAGACTAATTTGAGTTCTTCTTGAATTGCTGCTGGATTGCACACCATGTAACTCTGTCCTTGGGCAAAAACACTAAAGGTCTGAGTTTCTGTAACTGAGACTTAGAATACCGTATCAAAAGCAGAGATATCCCTTGTTTCCATTTCTTCCATTACATATAAACCATTGTCCAAGTCTGAGACAAAGATAGGACACAGCTGTACCTCAGCTCCATCAGGAATTTAGAACAGTCCACCCTGAATCTCACAATTCAACAGGAGTGTGCCCTTTACACTTTCTTGTCTACAGTCTCCACATCAATCACTCTAGCTCAATTCTAATCCAATTTTCCTGTATATGTTTCTTCCATTCAGTAATAAAGTGAACCTTTGCCAAACTGCACTTTGACATCATATTAAAATGGCTTTTGCTAATACCTTTGATGGCAATCCTTTAAGCAATCTAGATCATTCATTCTTGACAAACCAGCATAGTCAGCAGGATCCTAAATCAGGATTAATGACAAGAACTAGGGGAGCAGAGGTATCACAGGTATGTAAATCTGAATTTAAATGGATTGTATTTGCACATGCAGTATCTTCCTTTAAAACTCGGAGTCAGAACCCATTGCCTACCTCACAACACTCCTGCAGCCCACTATAAACTCCTCCATGTCTCCCCAACAGGGTTATAAAATTGTCTTTTATTCACCAATATTTTGGTTTAGTGGAAATATTTTAACTGAAAGTCTTTCTCTAGGAAGTAGACACAGCACGCTCTCACCTTCAATAATACCTATTTGTCAAATACAGACTCAAAAATACAAATTACCACAAAAAGTTAAAAAGAAATTGTTCTTAAGAAAAAAAAAACAAACGAAAGTAATAGATGATATCCTTATTTTATTTTAATGAAGAACAGTTCAGCATCTAACTTCAACCTCAAGTCTGAGGGTTGTGATGTGTGTGAAGTTTATTAGGATATTATAGTTGTACAGGAGCCTGTAAAAAGAAATCCTTTAATACTCACTGAAGTGGCCTGAGGACACAGCTATGCAATGGATAGAGTTTATGGATTATTAACTGAATAGAAGGTGAAAATAAATCGGAAGTCCAGCACCTGTGCACTTTGGATTTTTTATTACAGACCAATGCACATGCTATACCAAAAATGACAGCTTAAACTTTACAGTGGTGGTTTTATTTGTTGCTAGATTGAAGATTTTTTTACACTTCTGTTAATGATAGGTTATTACTCTTGAAAACTAATATGAATGGAATATTTTCCAACTATATGTATAGGCTGAACTCAAAGTGGAAAATGTATGAGGCAGATTATATATAGTACTATAATAACACATCTGATGTTGATACTAATATTGCTTCAAGATTCACCTAAGTAGCTGAGTATGAAGAGAAAAAGGAAGACTTCACATGTATTTATCAGCTAAGGGCTTTTATTTTCTGCCTTAATGTATTCTTCAATTTTAAAATTCTCATCTGATGAGAAGCTTTCTGTATTTACATAAAAATTGGATGAATAATTGATATTATATAATCTGATAATTAATTTGCCATTTTCTGAGGTTTATCCATTAATCAGCTCTTAATAGAAATAACATGTTATGTCATTGTGTCATGACTGACATTGAAATACAAGGAAAAAACCAGAAGTACAAAAAATAATTACAGTTAAAGCAAAAGCAGTTATTGAAAATAACCTTGAATTTTAACCAAACTCTGATGTAGAAAAAGAAATATGAAATCTTAGACCAAAATAACTTACTATTTACCTTTTTATTTCAGATTTTCTTTACAAATCAGTACGAACTCTTGTGAACCCAAAAGTTTAAGGTCATTTAAGCACCTCAGTACGTCAGACAATTCAGTATTTGAATATCTTATCCCTTACATCTTCACCACTCAGAGCTTTCAAAGGCATACATGGATTGAACATATATGTCGATGCTTACATCTGCTAAATATGTTCACCTCATGAGACAAAAAAGTTTCTTTCTACTTTTGTCAGGGGAAGGGTGACAGGTAGTAGGTAATAAGGAATTTAATCTATGTAATTTCTTATGCAAATATCAAGAAAATAACATTTCAACTAAAAAAATCCACTTTATGAAGAATTAATTTAAAGTTCAGGGAAACAGGGAATGTTGAACAAACATTTTTCGCATCCTAGTTATAATAAATATTTACAATGCCCTCTGAAGTTCTGTTTTCCTACATTCCTATGCTGTGCATTTAAAATGCTATGAATTATTATATGGCTTATTTAATTGAACTTTGGAGAAATTTCCAGCAAATTGGCAAATATATACTGTGAAACACTTCCTGACCTAACCTTTCAGGAGTCTGCTCCGTACGGGAAGTTGAGGGTACACTCGATCTCACTGCCTGTGTCATTGAAGCTACTGAAAAGCACTGCTCCCAAGACAGAGCCCTGGGCAACACCTCTCATTGCCAAACTCCAACAGCTGTGTCCATCCAGTTAATTTCTTGTCCACCCTTCAAAGCCCTCTTTCCAATTTGGAGATAAGGATGAACTGTGGGACTGTGTCAAAAGCCATACAGAAATTTAGGTAGGTTACATCAGTTTGTCTCCCCTTTTTGACCATGCAGCATTCTTTATAGTCATTTTCCAGAATCCCATGAAGTTATTTCTATCATTTACATAGAAGAATAAAAACACAGTTAGTTTAAAAGGAATTGCAATATTTTGAACTTAATAGATCTTCAGTTTGTTGCAGTTTGCAACTTGCAGGAAGTAAAAAAAGAGAACATAAACTTGTTATCTCCTAATTGTTTCCTGTGGTTCAGATGACTTTGAAGGGAGTTTCCTGAGAGAAAATTATTTAAAATATTTGTAGCTATCCAGTAACTCTAGTACTTTTTAGTTGCTTTGGAGATAGAAAGAAAAAGGGATCTGGAATGAAATGCAATATGAATATAAACAAAAGAGGTTTATCCATCAAGTCCAAAATAATGGTTACATAGGATAGCTATTTTCTAAAATTGGAATACAAATACCTTTTATATAAGAGGTGGTTGTAGAGGTAGAATATTAAACCTCTCACTGTTGTTGAGGGTATCCCGATTCACTGTTTGTGAAAGCAGGGTTTCTATACTTTACCTGCCATATATTAAGCTGTTGGTCACTCCTCAAGGCAGAGATCTCAATTGAATTTGGCAGGAAATCATTCTGCAGATAGACAGATATCCATAGCAGAGAGTTATCACCAAGGTTTTCTTAGATCCTAACAGAAAAAGGTGTTTATAGATTGGGTAAAAAGAAAAGGAAGTCTTGGAATAAAAGAGTATACCCAGAATTAATGGCACTTGAACATGGTTTATTTAGCTGCAGGAGACTAGTGGGTTCCTTAGATGAAATCAAGTTCAGCAATGACTTTCCTAATCAATGTATTTCTGAAGAAAATATAATAGATGCAGTTTCATTTGTCTTCTGGATGAAATCTTATGCCTAGTCCTAAAAGCTTCACAGAATTGGATAGAAAGACGTATAGAATATTATATTTTTTCCACTTTTATGAAACATTGCATGAAAACAATGTCAGGCTATGCTAAAATGGAAAGATGCCTTCAGCTTGGAAATTACAACTTTTTTTACTCAGAAAAAAATCTGATCTTTAAGTTTTAATATAGGCTTAACATTTAGTTATGTAAAACCATCACAGAGTATGTTGCTTTCCTTTATGTCTCAGGAAAAGCATATAACCTTTAGTTTATATTGTTTGAAGTCAACCTCACAATACCTACTTGTATACTTTTTTCTTAAATTGGCAATTGATTTTCTGTTTTTATATCAAGTGTCATCAGATATCTTCTACTAGTAACATCTCCTTTCTGAAGTTAATGGAATGCATAAGAGAATTTATCTTCATTGTAGTATCATTTTCCACACTGCTCATTAATATATCATGAAGTACTTTAATTACAATTGTACAGCTTTGATACAGCTTGAAAAAATGACTTTGATATTCATATCACTAACAAAGCTACATATTTGAGTCTCAGTTTCCTTATCGCCTTCTGCTTTTTTCACAGTGGTGTTGTTTGTTTGTTTGTTTGTTTTTTTGTTTCTTCGTTTGTCATTTGGGGTTTTTTTTAGAAAACACTAAATTGCAGAGGACAAAGGAGAACCCCCAATCTATCTACTGTCACTACAGAAAATAATCAAGTTGGTCTATGAGTTTGGGTTTGGGAGGGGGAGGTCATATTTGACCAACATGGTCTCCTTTTATGACCAGATGACCTGCCTGGTGGATGTAGGAATGGCATCTACCTTTGTATGTTGTCTGTTTGGACTTCAGCAAGGCCTTTGACACTGTCTCCCACAGCACACTCCTGGAGAAGCTGGCAGCCCATGGCTTGGACAGGAGCACGCTGTGCTGGGTTAGGAACTGGCTGGATGGCCAGGCCCAGAGAGTGGTGGTGAGTGGGGCTGCATCCAGCTGGGGGCTGGGCACCAGTGGTGTCCCTCAGGGGTCTGTGCTGGGGCCAGTCCTGTTCAATATTTTTATTGATGACATGGCTGAGGATATTGAGTCCTTCATTAGTAAATTTGCAGACAACACTAAGCTGGGAGTGTGTGTCGATCTGCTGGAAGGGAGAAGGGCTTTGCAGAGATCTGGAAAAGATGGATGGAAGGATGGATGGATGGATGGATGGATGGATGGATGGATGGATGGATGGAAGGAATCCAGTAAGGTGATGTTTAAGAAGTCCAAGTGCTGGGTCCTGCATTTTGGCCACAAAAACCCCCTGCAATGCTACAGGCTGGGGACGGTGTGGCTGGGCGGTGATCAGGCAGGAAGGGACCTGGGGGTGCTGGTGGCAGCTGGCTGGAAATGAGCCAGCAGTGTGCCCTGGTGGCCAAGAAGGCCAATGGCCCCTGGCCTGTATCAGGAATAGTGTGGCCAGCAGGAGCAGGGAGGTCATTCTCCCCCTGTACTCAGCACTGGTGAGGCCACACCTGGAGTGCTGTGTCCAGTTCTGGGCTCTCAGTTTGGGAAGGACATTGAGACACTTGGGTGTGTCCAGAGGAGGCAACGAGGCTGGTGAGGGGCTGGGAACACAAACCCTGTGAGGAACAGCTGAGGGAACTGGGGTTGTTTAGCCTGGAGAAAAGACTCAGAGGTGACCTTATCACTCTCTACGACTCCCTGAAAGGTGGCTGTAGGCAGGTGGGGTTGATCTCTTTCACAAGGCAGCAACTGACAGAATGAGAGGACACAGTCTTAAGCTGTGCCAAGGGAAATATAGGTTGGATATTAGGAAATTTTTTTTTATGGAAAGATTGATAAAGTACCGGAATTGTCTGCCCAGGGAGGTGGTGGAGTCACCATCCCTGGATGTGTTTTAAAAAGACTGGATGTGGCACTAGGTGGTATTAGGGCTGGGTGTGACATGATGATCTTGAAGGTCTCTTCCAACCTAGTAATTCTATGATTCTGTGATTCTGTGTGAGTTCATGATGACATACTTTTGATGCCTAATGACTACATTTCTGAAAAAGAGGAAAGTTTAGTTTGGGAAGGGTTCATAAGTTATGACTGGACCTTTTTCCCATATTTTAATTTAAAGTAAGCTCCATTTATTTTACTATTTAATAGGTCACAAATTCGTAGATTTTGGAATTCAAATAGTTAATTGTAAACATCTAATCTACTCATTTTTTAATATAAAACATATATTGATTTTAGCTACTTCAATCTCTTTTGAAGTAAGGGAAATTGTTGGGATTTTAAGCACTTGGAGTCTTGTGCATAGAATGAAATTCTATTTAATAGCTTACCTGGTTGAAAATTTGATTACTTGTTTTAAAAGAAATAACTAGAAGGCATCTGGGATATCTAAAAGCAGAAAGATATATGATGTTGACAAACAAAAAGTAATTTCCTTTTGGGTTTTGTTAGTTGAGGATAAGGCCTCAGGATAAGTTAATCTGCTGAATCAGAGTAATGTTCAGAAAAACACCAATCTAATTTGATTTTCAATACTGTAAAGAGCATGTATTACCTGGAGTGGTTAAACTGATTATTTCACAATGAAATTCATAAATACTATTGTTGAGAAATAGAATTGCTCCATGACATCTCAAATGAGATTCCGAGATTACAATGAAAGCGTGTTGTGCTGAAAGTCAATAATGTGAACAACTTCAGTGTTGAATGGAGGTTTAAAAAAAAGCTCATGAAGGATCATCTTGTAAAGAGCTGTGTGACATAAATGAGCTTTGTTTTGTAAATCAGTGGATCCTCGGGAAGAGGCAAAGTCAGAGGTCTGCTTTTTTATGCATTGAAATTCAGCTCAAATATTTCATTGAATTGATGATTTTGCTGTTGTTTTTTTTTTCTTTGTTGCTAGAATATAGGGACATTTCAAGTGTGCCATGATAGTGTACATGGTTTCCAAGATACTTAAAAAATGTATCCATTCACATTGCAATTGCAGCCTACAGCTCATTTAAACCTTAAGTTACACCATGATATCTTTATCAAAAGTAAATTGCTTGTCATTATTTCAGCATAGTAATTAATAATAGAATCTACAGTCACTATTTTGTTCTGTGACTCTTCTGTCCTTCCAGCACCGGTGTGGATAACATGAGTATGTTATTCAAATATCTTAATGATATTACTGAAAGAATTAATATGGAATGGAACTACAGTATCAAATTAATTATATCTGCAGTGCCTCGCATTGCGGTAGAAGCTAAGGCTTACAGAAAAAAATTGTGTTCTGTAAGCTTTTTTCCAAAATTTACTTCAAGAATGCTTTTTAAGAAAGAATTTATTTTTTCCCAAATAGATGGATATGGAACTGCTGTCTCTTAATTTTCAAAAAAACACTGGTTACCACTTCTAAGTAAGCTGGTGAAAAATTTCAAATATGACCAACTCTAAAAGCATAATATGCCAGCTAACTAGCTGAGTCATTAATTCCAAATGTCTTAAACTCATGTTCGCTGACCTAAGGCTGTCAAAAGAGAAATTAAGGAATATCATGATATCATCAGAATTCCTTTCTAATCAGAGTGCAGTGCAAAATCTCAGAGAAGGGTCTTGACATTTTTCTTCTGGTGTATAAATTAAGCACCTAGGAGTAACTTTGCGAGTGAGAGTACTACAGTTTTTATTTGTTCACCTTTTTTTAAATTATGTACTGCACCATCAATATTACACACATAGAAAAAGAGTCATCTAGGTTGAAATGTGCTTCCTGAGATGATGTAGGCCAAGCCCCCTGCTCAAGCAGTAGCAGCTAGAGCAAGATGATGATCATTTTGCCCTTGCAAAAAATTCCTTGGTGCTTGTTCACTGAAGAGTTACTTGCTTTTATGTAGAAGTAAATAGCAATAAGAAAGACAAGATAGTTTTTCAAAATGCAAATCCTGATTTAACTATGCAGAATGTAATCTTTGTTTTGGTTAGAAAATATTATTTGTACAGACATTTTTAATTTGTGCAAATCTCTAAAGAGGAACTTCCTTTCTGGGAATATAGATATCCTTGTGTGAACAACTGTATTTATTCTGGAAATGTCCACCCTCTCATACTAGTTAAACAGATGTGTGGCATTTAGGAGGCAGGCAGAAAACAAGAGAGTGTTTTAAATTTATTGACTTTCTTGGATATAAAGAACTACACAATCATTTAGCAGAACTGGAAGAGCAGAAATGAGAACTAAAAGGAATGCTTAAAGAACAGAACAAGTCTTATGCCAAGATTCACCTTTTGGCATTTAGAACATGTTCAACTACACGACGTGTGGAAAGCCAGTGCCTGGATAAACATTTCAGGTGGTTCTAAGCAGTATTCCAAATAATTATGTCTAAAGGACTGCAAGACAAGAATTTAAATTTAAAGGAGGTCACTGTAACCTTCACAGCTAGGACAATATAAATTAATTTGCTATTTTTTCTTCTCCTGCTGCTTTTTCTTTTGTGCTGTTCTTTTGTCTCTTTAACATCACAAGGAACATCTATGGTTTATATTTTTTCCTTTTGTCAAGCTGTGCATGGAATATTTCACAGATCTCATTCACCATACAGCAGCACATGGAATCAGCTGCTCTCTAGGATTTAAACTATAGGTATGTTCACTGTACCTTCCAGATAAAGGAATTGATCGACAGGCATAAGGTAATATGTCAATTTAACATATGTCAAAGTTCCAACATATGTCAAAAAGTCTATTTTGCCTGCTTTAACTTGATTGATCAAAAAAACTAAGGATTAAGTAGTTCAACAGCAACAAAAAAAAATCTTGCAGAAAATCTTGTGAAATTGCAGGAATATAATAATTTCTAAAAATATGAATATATATGTGATGCTCAACAAACATCATTACCAGTGTCTGGGAAGAATGCTAAAATCACTGTGGTATTGATAATATTAGCTTTTATACACTCTTAGCTTTTTACACTTCTCTGAATTTCATCTTTGCAAAATAATATTGAGTTCATTTCACCTTTTCTTTTATCTCTAGAGGAATCTATTATATTCTGTAAATTATAAAAATGTCCAGGGTTATGCTTATTCTAATATTTTAAACTTCTATTGTGGTTTTTCACAATTCATAATAGTTAATTCTTACAGCATCCTTTTATCATTCTGATAAGGTCCTGAATACTTCAGATGGCATGAAATAGATACAGGAAGTCTGAAGATAAACAGGTTGGTAACTTTTGCCTAGGAAAAATACATGTAGCACCATGTTCTGGTGTTACTTTACACCAAAAAAAAAAAAAAAAAAAAAATCATAAACCAACCAAAGAACAACCACAAAAAAAACAGCCCTGACTTTGTTTTACTGGATTATGTTTTTCTTTCTGAAACTTTCACCATGTCTTGTAACATGATTAACTTCTCCAGTCTTCACAAAGTTATATTATACATGATGGAGTAGTACTGGAAAACACTTAATCAAAAGTTCCAGGGGAGGCGAGGAAATTATTTTAAAAATTATCTCACTCGCAGATGTTGCATTTAGTTGTTTTGAGTATTTTTTTGGTATTGCTGCAGTTGTTTTTGCTAAGTGTAGACAGAATATTAATGAATCACTGTTTTAATTTGTCACGTTCATGGGAAAAGAGGTCATGTAAACCAGGATGCATTGAATAAACACACAAGGAATTTATTATAAAACCAGTGAACTTACCTTCATAATTTCAGAATGTCCACTTCTTCCCTGGCTCTCAGTTCCTTGTAGTGTTAACAGTAACCTCTCCCTGAACCTCACCTCCCCACTGCTGCTCTGCCTCTGAAGCTCAACAAGGATGGCTGTGACCTTTAACTCCCCAAAACAGGATTTACCAAGGCCCCATACCTCTAAGTCTTCCATACAATGTCCCTTTCCCAGGCAGCTGTTCCTGAGCTGCTTCTGTGTGGCCTGGGAAAGCCCACTGATTGTCCACAAATAGTACTTGAATTCACAGCAGATCCCTCATGAGACCACATCTCTCTAAGCTGCAAGCACACACTGCATTTGGAAGAAAGGCCTGGACATGGATCTACAGGAAGTGTAAATGCATTTGCATGCACTAGCTTGAGGATTGTCTGCTTCAAGTACTGTTACAGTCCTGACTGTTTGTTTTTTTCTAATTCTTGGTGCCAGTCCATTTTCTTAAGGGGGAAAAAATCTGGATGTCTGCAGAAAGAAACTTTTATTTCATACGCTACCAGGGTGTGCTTTTCAGAGAAGAAAAAGAAGGAAAAACACCATACATAACAAAGGTAACACAGTTAATTTATTGATGGCAAGTAGCTGAAGGTAAATCTCCCCGTAATTATGCAAAACACAGTCTGAATTAACACCTTATTGATTAATTGAAAAAAATAAAGCTGGCAAAACTAAATACAAGGTTCCCTGCAATAATTTAAAAGGTAGTTCAAACCAATCCTCAGATTTCTATTCCTTCCCTTTGGGGACTGTCAGAATTTTCTAGTTGCCCTTGCCTTCATGTTGACTACACATTTTCTGCCCTACACAAGTCAGGCAGCAGTCTGTCAAAGCTCCTGAAGTGCCACGTATGCAAATGTTTCAACTTTTCTCCTCAAATGTTATAATTCCATATACTGATCTAGTCATCTTCATTTTACCTTATGACCAATAGATATAGAAAAATACTTCTGAGGAGCAATTAGTGTATCCTTTTGCAGGCAGCTACATTAGGACTAAGAGAATCACTCCCTGAACGTATCCATATGAATCCCTTGACAGTAGAGGGTAAGTGACTATAGATAGCCTGCAGTGCCTAACTCAGATGTCTGTGTGCATTCTAAGCATCTGGAATTAAGGAGTGGATCCCATTTAAATTCCTAGAGAGTTTGCTGAGCTAAAACCAGATCTATGAAATGAAAAACCCCAATGTCTAATGTAGCTGACTTAATTCAGTTTCCAAGTGAAGTTCTTTCATATCTGGTTGGTAACCACAGAACAGTTCTGCTGTTTTTGAACCAGTGGCTTATCATAGAATCGTAGAATTGATTTGGTTGGAAAGGTTCTTTAAAATAATCTGGTCTGACCCCTCCTGCAATAAGCAGGGACTTCTTCAACTAGAAATTTGCATTTCTTTAGCAATCTTTCATTTAAGTAGGCTTTTGTCTCTGTGGAGTGGCTGTTTGTAGGTGCTAGGACAGTGGAAGGAATTATTAAAAAAACTCATAAACACTGGCTTAAATAGATGGTCAAAGTGACTGTGAGACAAAATGTTGTGCAGATACAACTAGAAACATGAAGTAAAAGGATAAGTTAGAAATGTAGTCTTTGTAACTGATGTTTCACATGAACTTAGATACAAATTTCAGAAATGTAGTCAGGCATCTCTATGAATTCTAAACTGGAATCTAAAACTCTTCCCTTTTTTGTAGTCCCATGGTTATTTATTTAATTTTTTCTTACTGTAAAATTAATAGCCTACAAGAATTCAAATTAAATCGACTCTAGAAGAGCCAAGTTCTCTCCAATGATTATGAAGAAGATTTTGAAGTATAGAAATCTGCCTTGTTTCCATCTATAAACCCTTTTTATATACTTGCCAAAGTTCAAATATAGACACCTGGGTACAGGACATTGTAATCTGTCCAGTTACCTCAAAAGAGACCTTGAACATAACAAACTTTTTTTCATTAATGTGTGAAACTTTTAAACTTTTTCTGCTTGGAAAGATTAACTCTGGGCCTTTCCAGATGATACACAGATGAAGATGCAGAAGATAGTGAAACAAATTTTATCCATGAATCCATCACTTAATGATAAACATTTATATTTAAGTGCAAAATCACTCTTGACTACATGGGAGTAGTAGTAGGGAGAATGTGTGTTTATTTTTCCTTCTTATTTTAAAAAAATGTATGATAGATATTGTGGAAACTTAATTAGATGGGAAAGATCATACCCTGGACAGAGTTCCTAGCACTAAGGGAGTAAACCTAAAGCCTTGGGAGGTGGAGTGCTGGGGGGATGCTGATAGAGTCATCCTACCTTAGACTTGTAAGGTCAGAACCCTGTCCTGTTGCTGCAATTGGCTATTTGGCCCCAGGGAATGCTAGGTATTGTGAAGGCCACCACACTCTTGGGTCTTTGGAAGCTGAGCCTTGGACTATGCAATCTCTCTATGAACATTAAAATCTATCCTGGGCACTCCATTAAACCCATCCCATTATTATTGCCATGCCACCCGGCTGGACCAGTCCTAGATCACAAAGAGCTGACTGTGATAAGGTATGGAGAGTCTATACTTAGGATGCCTAGAGCAGTGATATCACAATATACAGTCTGTGTTTACCTTCTTTGGAAAGTATGTGTTACCAAATTTCCTGCAACTCCCAGATTTTCTGAACGAAGCTTATGACTGAGCAGTTTAGATTGAATTTGTTTATGGCAATAAAGAGTAATTTGTTACCAAGCCCTTCCATTCCAGTTTTTTTTGTATCTACTTTGTTTGAGTATACTTTCTTTCCTTCTTAGTAGCTCTGTTTATTCTGATTTCCCTTCCCTTCCCTTCCCTTCCCTTCCCTTCCCTTCCCTTCCCTTCCCTTCCCTTCCCTTCCCTTCCCTTCCCTTCCCTTCCCTTCCCTTCCCTTCCCTTCCCTTCCCTTCCCTTCCCTTCCCTTCCCTTCCCTTCCCTTCCCTTCCCTTCCCTTCCCTTCCCTTCCCTTCCCTTCCCTTCCCTTCCCTTCCCTTCCCTTCCCTTCCCTTCCCTTCCCTTCCCTTCCCTTCCCTTCCCTTCCCTTCCCTTCCCTTCCCTTCCCTTCCCTTCCATTGAAAAAAACTGTATGACACATAAGAGGTGCAGATAAGTGCTGAGCTGTATATGTGAAAGTACAGCAATTATTTTTCTCACCCATCCCCATTTTTTTCTTTCTTTTCTTTATTCTTATTTATTTATTTATTACAATTTTATTCTATCATATGGCATTCTGGCACATAGTAGATGAACAGGAACAAACTTTACAAAACATGTTCAATTTACATAACTCTCATACAAGTTTAATTTCATTGTTAGCAATTATTAAAATTAAGCCATAAATCAGAAGCTTATGTACTTTAGTTCAAGTGTTTTTTCAACTGTATTAAAAGGTTAATATTCTGGATATATAATATTCTGGATTTAATAGGTCTAGATGTTTTTCTTCATTAGAATACATTTTAAACTAAATTCATTTTTATCTCAAGACATTGAAGAGTGAGTATAAATTGTACAATGCTTATTCTCATTTCATCAACTTTAGTCAGCACTGATGTTTAAATATAAAAAGAGAGAATTTATATTGCTTATTTTTCTTCTCTTTCTCTATATGTATCTTTTAATTGTCTTACAATCGTTTCTCATTAAAAAAAAAAGAAAACTGCACACAAATTGAATTCAGTAACATTAGGGATGAACTTCAATTATGTTGGAATCCCTAAGGAATGTGTTTTCATTACATGCTAAAAGATCAAATTAAACTCCATATAGCTCACAGATCTCTTACAAGAGTACAATCTTTACTGTATGACAATTAATAAAAATGGAGACATGCGTTAACTTTAAATATTACTTGTATTTCAAGTCTATATATACTGAAAATGGAGGTATGATTTATCCTATCTGATATAAAGTACCCGGCTTTGTAAACACAACAGCTGTACCATTTGAAGAAAATCCACTCCCTGGCAGTACCAGTGCTACAGTCGTGGCTCTGCCTGGATGACTCCAAGATGGAAGCAAAAGAGAGCTTGGTCACAAGATCTCCCATTTCTATATGTTTTGGTCCATTTGCATACAGAGGTTAGTTGTTCAATATTAATTGATTAAATATTAAGCCTCAAATCATGAAGTTTCATGCTCCTTGCTTGCTTGCTCACCCTCCTCTTTTTATGTTGTTTAGACTTTGGGCCTGAAGTTTGAAGAGATTGTCCTTGAGTCCCCAGCTGGAATAGGATTGTTTTGTCTTCACCACCCTGTGAAAAGATCCTAGTAACCCTTAATATAAAGCTGCACACCAAAGCAGGTCAGAAAAACTTAAGGCATCATGCCTAATCTCAAAATTAGAGATAGAGGGGGAGTGTAGGCAGGGGAACAGGATAAGTAAGAACTGCAATTCTATGATTAGCTCAGTTGTTTAGAGCATGGTGCAAATAACATGAAGGCTGCGGGTTTAACCCCTGTATGGATCATTCAGTTAAGAGTTGGACTTGATCCTTGAGGCTCCCTTCCAACCCAGAATACTCTGCAAACTTTGCCTGCTTAATTACATGCCCTTACTTAAAGTGTTGGTTAAGAAGTATTAGGTTGTTGAGCTAATGCTCTAGTAACAGTTTTTTTCTCTCTCTCCCTGTTTACTCCTTGGTGGCTCATTGTGGCATGGTGTACTGTACTTTGCAAATACATGAAGAAGAAGAAAGATGACTCTTTAAGAGTGCTTTTACTTTACACAGCAATTAACTTGAAAAAGCATGAAATCCTTATTGCTTCTGATATTTCTCTCTCCTCATAACCAAAGCGTAATGATTTCTAGCACTACCAAGATTTATTTTAATTAGATGAAAGAAAATTATTTTCCATCACTACCACAAATAAATAAAAAACCCACCTTCACTTCCAACATCCCCCAAACCCCACCACACCCCTATTATCACTTTAATACTTATCTAATTTATTCTTTAAATATAAACATAGAATGATTCTCAAGTCTATACTGATGTATGTTAATTTACATTATTTTCTCTATTTAGCTGGGAAAAGTCCCAAATCACAGCTGTGAAGGTTGCTCATAGTGAGAGCCAGAGACCTGTTCAAACTTTACCCCCTCCCAAGCACCATCGTAGTTTTTCTGCATTCCTTCTAGCAATGGCTCGTATATCTTTCCTCGTTCTGGCCTTTTCCAATGCTGTAAACCTTCAAAATCCCTGTCCAGATGACATCAGAAGCTGATAGCTTTTGACTTAGACCATCTCCAAGATTATCCAATGCAGACTTTACTTTTTCACTCATCAGTATAAGAAAGAATACAAGGGTATGTAGAAGACAGATCTGGCAACACACTTACATGAAGACTGTCCAATTCTTAAGGACTCTATGATTGCATTTAGCCTAGTAATCCCAAACAAGATGTGAATCAATGATTATTCAACAGACAAGAATGGAAAGAATAAAAAAGGTGTGTTTTTTCCTCATTTCTCTTGGCTGCAATGTTTTTTTTTGTTTTATTTTACAATATTACTTTCTTTTTTATATTCTTTTTTTTTTTAAGTATTTTTAGCTTCTGGAGTATACCTATTATGCAACAAAAACATTGTCTTATTTTCACTACTGCAGAAGACTGGAGGAGTGGCTGACTGGCTCAAATCAACCAGTTGGGAAATGGCAGGGAGCAGGGCAAGCTCTGAGTAGGTGGAATGGTGCACACTTCCCCTGGCACCCTGGAGCCTTCTTGTTTTGTGCTGTGAAACACATGAGCATTTGAAAAATCAGTGGCAGCCCCCACTGCAATGAGGGTGGTCAACTGCATGAGCCAGCTGGGAATGTTCTGGCTCTGTGTAAAATGCAGGCACAAGACTTTAGTGCTGAAATTAGCACAAACTTTTATGCAATAGACTAGAACAGAGCATGGCCACATGGCATGCTCATCCATGATCTTGATCTAAAATCCCCTGAAATCATGCTGAATCTCAGGGTGTTGATTATCATCCTGTCTTCCTCTTCCTCTTTCTTCTTCATGTTTTACTCTCCTCAAATTATATTTTAAGTCAGACCAAGAAAATTTCCAGTAACTGCCTTGTCAAGTGCCTTTTTGTGTCTGGAGATAAGTTAAAGTCTGGTAAGATAAACTTTGCAAAGTGATTTATTCCCTTCTAAACTTCTAAACTTTGCAAGCAAAAGCTGATTTTGAACCTCCGGAGAATTTTGTAGTTTCTCCTGCTCACTGCCCAGGGTAAATCCAGTTACCTTTCCCTAAAGCCTCTGGGTAGATTACAACTATCAGGAAAATCCTCTGTTATTATATTTATATTGGTTCAAACACATATTTTCCCTTTTATTTAAATGGTATGATAGCAAACAGAAACGACTCACACTATACTAACAAAAAAATATACTACAATGTAATAGTAATTGAAAAGGGAAAAAACATAGACACTTATCTATACTACTGAATTGCTGCACACATTCTGATAGGTTTTGGTGTGGCCAACAAATTCCCAGGCAACACGCAGGTGAGTGTTAAATTGTTAGTTTGGATGTCCTTGAACTTGTGCTCAGATGTCACTGTCTTTGGGCTGACACTGTCATAATCTTCAGCAAACTTAACCAGTCACTGAATATAGTTTACTACTTAAGTGCCTGGTTATCATTGTATTTTATAGAAATAAATTTGAAACAGCAATTTCATTTTTACAAAACACATATGAAGGCGAACAAAATAGCCTAAAAAAATTAAATCAACCTATCAGTTAAAAAACCTCTCTCTCTCTCTCTCTGTATATATATAATCAGTCTCGAGGTGGAGATAATATAGATAGGTAGTACTTTCATTATCTAAATAACAAAACAAACACTTACTAAAGGAAATCCATGTGTTCGAGTGCTTTTCTCTATGATGCCATTAATTTGTAGTAATATAAATTTCAGGAAATTCATTATCAGTTTATTTCTAGTATCAAAAATAGGATTACTCAAGTGTTAAGTCTGCAAAAGTTTTTTTTTTAAATTCTAATTGTTGTCTAGTCTCAGGAATATTAATGAATGTGTAGCAAGGCTCTAGTAGTAATATGGCCAAGATGGTAATGCATAATTCGATTGGGAAAATAGATCATTCTGTGCCAACATAATGATCCATGAACTTCTGTTAATTGATGAAGCATTCCCAAAGGAAACTCCCCAGATATGAAAAAAAAAAAAAAAATTCTGAGGTAGTGCAATCAGGGGGATGCATATTCCTCACTTTCTTACAGAGGTCATTGTATTTGTTGCAACAGACAAGAAAGTGTAAAACAAAATAAGAGGTATATAGTTAATATCTTAAAATGGTTATTATTCGACAGAGAAAAACCTTTTTGTAAGTTATGAAAAAGCAACACTAGATTCAGATTTTTTATTTTGGTAAGAAAAGACATACATTTTTTTATTATGCTTTTAGATTATGTTCTTTAAAGACTGTTGTTTTGGATTTTCAAATTAATTTCTATTTTACTGCTTACCATTTAACTACTAACTGGCTTCACTACTGTTGCTGCCAAAAAAAAAATAATAAAAAAAGCAAAACCCAAAAAAAATTTGCAGCTGAAAAAAAAAAAAAATATGGCTCACAAATTAAGAAAAACATTGATTAAATAGAAAATATAGTATAAATCCAGGTTTGGCAATTTGCTACATCCAGTCCTGAACTAGATACCAGATGTTTCTGATAAAGGGAGATTTCTGATACAAGGGATTGCTTGCATCACAAATAGCCTGACCAACAGGACTAAGGCAGTGATCATTTCCCTGTACTTGACATCGTTGAGGCAGCACCTCAAGCTCTGGGTTCAGTTTTAGGCCCCTCATTACAAGAAAAACTTTTAAACAGTGAAGCATATCCAGAGAAGATCAATAAAGCTGCTGAAGGGTCTGGAACACAAGTCTTATAAGAAGTGGTGGGGGTGTTGGGGATGTTCAGCCTGAAGAACCAAAGTCTCAGGGGAAGCTTTATTCCTTCCTAAAAGGAAGTTGTAGTGAGAAGAGGGTTGGTATCTTCATCCAAATAACAAATAATAAGCTAAGATATGAGAAAATGACCTCAAGCCATGTTGGGGGAGGTTTAGATTAGATATCACAAAAACTTTCTTTACCATAAAGGATATCAAGCATTAGAACAAGCTGTCCATGGAAGTAATGGAGGCCCCAAGACAAGAGGTACTTAAAAGTCTTGTAGATGTGAGGCTTAGAGACACGGTTTAGTGGCAGTGTTTTCCTGCTGAAATTAACCTTAGGAGTATTTTCCAACCCAAATGACAGTATGACTCTATTCTATGATTTATGTAGAGTGGATTCAAGAACAGAACCACACTAATCAATTCGTGACATATAGTCTAAAATTTGTTTACTGTGTGGGATGTGTGTAGTTGAAGGATAGTGATTCCAAAACCCAGATTTCTGTTCTGAAAGACATGAACTTCACACATACCAATTGGGGTCACAGTCTCTCCAAATCCAGACCAGCGTCATGGATCCAGGTAAGCAGGATTCTCATTGACTGGTTTATTGGGTTAACCCTGGCTGGATGCCAGGCACCCACCTAATCCTCCCTATCTCTTCTCTCTGCAGCTGGACAGAGGAGAGAAAATATAACAAAGAGTTCATGAGTTGAGATAAGGACAGAGAGAGATCACTCACCAAATACCATAAGAACAACAGATTGAAATTGGAGATATTGAATTTATTTCTAGAAAAAATTGGGGAAGAATAATGAGAAGTTAAATAGGAGCTTAAAAATACCTTTCCCCACCCTTCCCTCCTTCCCAGCTTTAACTCCTTGTACCCCAGCAGCACCAGGAAGACAGTGAATGGGGATATGGTCTGTTCATCACACATTGTTCCTGTGGCTGATAAGGGAGAGGAGTCCTTTCCCTGCTCCAGAAAGGGGTCCCTCCAACAGGAGATGTTCTCCATTAACTTCTCCAATCTGAGTCCATCTCATGGGAAACATTCTCCATAAACTGCTGCAACATGGGTCACTCTTCCACAGGGAGCAGTCCTTCAGGCACAGCCTGCTCCAGCGTGGCTACCCCAGAGGGTCACAAGTCCTACCAGGAAACCTGGTCCAATGTGGGCTTCTCTCTCCATACTCTCCATAGGTCCACAGGCCCCTGCCAGGAGTTTGCTCCAGCATGTGCTTCCCATGGGTTCACAGCTGTCTCTCAGACATCCACCTGCTCCAGCGTGGGTCTCCTCCATGGCTGCAGGTGGATCTCTACATCCCTGTGGTCATTCATTACTCCAGATTACTTTCTTAGCCACAAAGAGTTAAAAATACTGTCTTTAAGCTATATATGCTGATGTTCTATTAAATGAATTTTCTAGACCTGAACTGTCTTTTCAAATTACTAACACCATCCAGTTTGGCTTTTGCAGTTTCTTATGAATTCTTCTGTGGGAAGTGTGCAGATAAGGTACAGTAAAACATGATTTAATTTTATTCTGATCAATGTGTAAGCAAAATAACATTGATATCATTTTGAAAGCAATTGTCATAAGCTTAACCACTCAAAAATATTCAAAAACAAAACAAAACAAAAAAAACTAAATAAAACAAAACAAACACCTAAATAATACACAAAAAACTTCTATTGAATCTTAACATTGACTTAAGAGAATATTCTGGTAAGAAATATCTTCCCTCTTGCAAGATAAAACTACTGCTCATACTTAATCTTGCTTGTTCAGAAACTTTAAGCTGTGATAAAGTTCTTTAAAAGTTGCACTTATGATACATAATGTAAGAGAAAAAAAAAAATTCATTAACCCCACTTTGTATAATACCTTGATGGTATTTGGTATTCCCAGATGTGAGTTGTTGTTTCTGCTTGTGTGGCTATACATTTTTTTTGTGCACAATTCCATCAATAAGGATATCATCAGGAATATATAGTGTGTATACAGCTGTGCACTCAGTTTTCTGAAGAAAGTTTTCCAACACTATAAAATATAGTTTGACATTTGATACAGTTAAGCAAATTACACTGTGATATTTTATCCTCAGGAATGACCTTGCTTGCAGGAAGGGTTATATTAGCTTTTTGAAGTCTGGCTATCTATCCTATTGACTTGCTGGAAATAGAAATGACAGTAAAAGAATCCAAGGGCAAAATGTGTAACAAAGAGACAAATAATGAACAAAATGCACATGTCGAGACGTCTCATTTTTATGTCTCACACTGTTTAAAATTATTGTACAAGATATTTCTAAGAGTTCTTACTGATAGTTAAGCATCACAGAATGGAAGTGTACATAAGGATACAAAATAAATATTATCAGAGCTGGGCTTTTAATTCTTATTTATATCATTTTTATGTGCACTAGCAGGAATGACTAATACTTGTCCTTTTGTATGTGGCCTGCAAGATAATGACATTACATGGGTGCTTTCTCCAAAATGAATTTTAGAGTTAAGATCAAATGAAAATAGATTTGCTGTATCATTCTGTTTTTAAAAATCACATATGCACAGCAACATTTGAATCCTGTTCTGAAAGTCAAACTGAAACAGAAGCTTTTTAATATGAGTTAAGTACTATTTTTAATTGGAAACTGAAATTAACTATTTGTGGGGTTTGAGTTAATATTTATTTTGAATTTAAAAAAAGTAACAAGTTATGTCTGGATATTGACTACACTAGCTCTAAACTGTTCTAAATTAATTTTCAACTGTGTAATGGTATGATATGCTGTGCCTTTTTATTTGAATGCATGGTGTAATTTCACACACAAAAGAAGGAAATATCAAAGATAGGTGTTGCAGTCAGCAACCTCAGGATCTCGTCCAGGGAAGCAGCAGGATTCTGGGGACCAGCATGAAACACCAACGAGACGGGCTCCCGTTCACGAAACCATTTATTCAGCATGAGAACAAACTCAGGTCCAGAACAGAGAGCCCCGAACAGAGGCACAGCTGGGGTTTTTGAAGGACAGAACCCCCGAGGGTCTCCACCTTTGAGGGTGGAGTTCAGGGTCAGGGATCACTAGAAACACAGCAAGGGAGAACCCCCCAGGGATTCAAACCCAATCAGAACCCCTGGGCCGCCCTTCACAAGGGGTTTGGGGTGGGACAATGTAACTCTTTGTCTCCCTGAGGCCGCTGCCACAGATAGGGAAATCACTCTTACTTCCAGACCAGGTACTGAGGGGTCTGTCAGTTCCTTAGAAATGTAATGATTTTTCCCACTGAATAAAATATCAGAAATTTTTAATACTTATATTTTAAAAAATCTTTGTGAAATAAACTGATTTAAAAAGATCACTCAAATTAAATTCATACACATTCATAGTGAAACATCACCTTCCATTACAGTGTGACTAATAGGTAGTCACTGAATAATATAGAAGTGGTTTGTATTTCAACAAATTTGGGTTTTTTTTTCTTTTCAATATTTTTTATTTTCTTTCTTTTCTCTCCTTCCTTGCAATCACAAGACTAAAGGAGGAAAATAAGGTATAAGCTCTGTGGTAAGTAATGATGTTGAGAAAAAGTAGTTTAGGATCCAAATTCCTTCAGATGAAAACTCTGTATGGCTTAATAAGAATCTACTGGATGTATCTTCCAATTCTTAACATAGCTTAGACTCACTGTTTTTTGCTTATCTGGCTTGCAGTGACTTTTGAATCATAAAGAACTTAATGAATGAAGGTAGAAAAGAAGAAAAAAAATGTGGTTGTATATTGTATAGAAGAAAAATACTTAAAACATTAATGAGTGAAGAAGTGATTTAGTTTTTATATGTACAAATGCCCTCAGAGATCTTATCTCCTTATACATCTCCTTGATTCAGGTACCATATTGATATCTTGGTTGTTTGATAGCTGTATTGCTGATGCACTAATAATGTTTGGAAGATTGATGATATTCTGCTCACTACACACAAGGGTAGCTGAAACAAACATTTCTGTAAAGCAATAAACCTAAAATGCAAAATCCCTCAGACAACTGGAATAGTTAGAATTATTGATGAATACGTCACAAGTATTGAGACTGATTCTGTATAGGAAACTCCCAGAAAGCTCAATAAATTAAGTTGAATTATTTATGCCTGTTATATCACAATATTTAGGTACCTGGCTTTTGAATATATATTTACTGTCCTCCTAATAAGCACACTGAAGCAAACCATTGTCCTCTTTCATGTTGTACACATGCTATATTATACACCATGAGGTACTGAAGAATTCAGAAAACACTTTAGATGTTCTTTTTCTGGGAAAAGCCAGAAGGATGTAATCCACCTGAATTCTCCTGATGACAGAAACATCAAAGGTATGAAATAAAATTCTGATAGTCATGACCCTGATTTTAGTGGCGTATACTTTTCAGTCAGAACTTAAAGCACTGGGGTCAGATAGCAAATACCCTACAGGTTTGCTACTGTAGATGAAATTGTAAACATCATTATCTTTTCAAAGGAGTTCAAATATGACAATCATTAACTTTGCACATTCAGCACTGCATGTTAATCTGACAGGATCAATATGTTGCCTCAAAATTGCAGTGCTTTTACTGATTATTTTAGGAAAAATAAATCTCACAGATATATTAACACTTCTAGAGTGCACAATGAATAAATGTAATTAAAGTTAACAGTAAATATATCCTACATCTCAGTAATTTAATACAGAAACTTAATCACTTTTATATTCATAATGCAAAATACATATCTAGAGCTGATGGAAATGAAAATAAAGGTGTAAATTAAAGAGATTAGATATACCATACAGTGACATGATGACATTTTCCAACATTTATATTCTGAAGTCCTTGCATGGTGTACAGTTGTCTTCCATCAGAATCCTGACTCAAGTTTCATAACAGTATAGGTAAGTTTACAAGTTATGCAGAGACTTAAAAATTTCCTCAAGGACTTCAGTACGCCTTATAATCTTTTATTCATGCATGTAAAGCAAGGAAGAAAATAGACATATGATTTGTACATGTAAGCCATTTGAATATTTCTTATTGTTGAAAATTAATTTATTCCTAAAAATCAAATGAATTTTGGTAAGTTATTATTAAAATACCATACATGCTACTTAAACTCTATATATGTATCACATTTATTCTGAATTCTTTATCAAAATTTCAGTAAGGAAAATGTAATTTCTTAATCAAAACCAGAGACTTTTTCAGAAAATTCAAAACAATGTTGCAGTATATTAGTACACAAATTGAGAGAATTTTTTCTAATTCAAACTAAGTAGAAAACAATGCTGAATAATACAGGATCATTTTGCTATTCCTGTCAGCTTTTCTGATCATTTATCTTTGTATTTCCATTTCTGAATGACTTGATGTTCAACTCATTACAGCTGAATTAGTCCTCTCCTGCTTTGTTTTTCACTCATGACTATTTATACCAAGATCAATAAATTCCATTTACTGAGATTCTGAGTATCAGAGTATCAAGGTTATAAAAGACATATTTTGAAATTGCAACTCATATTTCTTTTCATCCAACCTTATTCATGTATAAGAGTTAATTTCTGATCTACTATTGACCTTGGGACAGTTATGATTAATGCTTGTACAAACAGTTGTCCTACACAAACAGTAAAAATTAGACAAAGATGTATACTATTCATTATATTTTTTTCAATTAAAAACAGGGGCAAAATTGCAGATGAAGAAAACTGATTCTTACTGTTTTCCAGACACTTTACTGCCAGAGTAAAATCAAAAGTTGTTACAATAAACAAATAAAATCCATGTTTATGAGGGTGCAGCAACGGTTAATTAGATGAAGAAATATATACTGCTTAGAAACATTCAGAACTGCTTTGACACAAATATTTTGACCTCTTTGACTCAGCTGAAGCCCAGAATTCCAGCTGAAGTGACAGGCTGATGATATTTATTATCCTCGTATCCAAGTACTTTAAAAAAAATAAAGCAAATGTCACGCTAACACTAGAAAACCAAAAAATTAATTTTCTTTCTCTGACACTGTAGTATTTGATACTATACAGTTATATAATCATAGGAATATTGGTGGTTCAAGGGGAAATCTGGAAATCTGCATCACAGAATTGTAGAACATTTTGGGTTGGAAGGGTCCTGTAAAGGATATCTAGTCCAGCTGCTGCTTCAGTGAGCAGGGATATCTTTAGCTAGGTTAGGTTGCTCAGAATCCTCACTGCTTGACTTTGAATGTTTCCAGGGATGGAGGAAGAACGACTGGAAAATGGCCCAGCAGAAAAGGACCTGGGGTTGCTGATTGACAGAGCTGAACATGATCCAGCATGTGCCCAGATGGGTAAAGGGGTCAATGGCATCCTGGCCTGTGTCAGCAATAGCGTGGCCAGCAGGACCAGGGCAGTGATCATCTCTCTGTACTCAGCACTGGTGAGGCCACACCTTGAGTGCTGTGTCCAATTCTGGGCCCTTCACTGCAAGAAAGACATTGAGGTGCGGAAGTGTGTCCAGAGAAGGGCAATCAAACCAATGAAGGGACTAGAGCACAGATCCTGTGAGGAGTGATTGAGGGAGCTGGGGTTGTTTAACCTGGAAAAAAGGAGGCTCAAGGGAGATGTCATTGCTCTCTACAACCATTTTGAAAGGAGATTATACTGAAGTGGAGGTCAACTTCTTCTCCCAGGCAACCAGCAATGGAAAAAGAGGAAATGGCCTTGAATTTTGCAGAGGAGGTTCAGGCTGGATATCATGAAGAATTTCTTCACAGAAAGAGTTTTGAAGCATTGGAACAGGCTGCCCAAGGAGGTGGTGGAATCACCATTCCAGGAAATGCTCAAGAAAGACATGGATGTGGCACTTAGTGCTAAGTTTTAGTTAACAAGGTGATCTTCAGTGGTAGATTGAACTTGATGATCTTGGGGGTCTTTTCCAATCTTAATGGTTCTATAATTCTATCTACCACCTCTCTGGGAAACCAGTTCCACCCTCATCAGCACCATCATTTCCAAATATTTCTTCCTTATCACTAGTGTAAATCAGCTCTCTTTGAGTTTAAAACCAAAGAGACAAACCTTGTCTTGTCGTTACAGGTCATACTAAAATGTTTCTCCCCATCTTTCTTATAAAATCACTTTAAGTAGGAAAGGCTACAATAAAATGACCCCAGAGTCTTCTCCAGGCTGAAGAAATGCAACTCTCTCAGCCTCTCCTCAGAGAAGTGCTCCAGCCCTCTAACTCTTCATAGTCCTGGTCTGGACCTACTCCTGCAAGTCAGTGTCCTTTCTGTGTTGAGGACTCAAGGGCAGGATGCAGTACTCCAAATGGGGTCTCTCCAGAGAAGAGTAGAGGATAGTTTGTTCATTAGTTTGGGGGCTTTAAAAAAGAAAACAAAACAAAAAATTAATTATGTTCAGTAAAACGTTGATGAATTTTCATATTTCACGGTCTGGAATCACAGGGAATGTTTATTAAAGATGAATAACATCACATATGTATTAAGAAAAAGATAAAAAAGATACCCAAGTGGCATCTTTGTAGGGAACAGATTTTTATGGGACGCAACATAATTAGGAACAAATCAAAAACATGTGATTCAGCATCTCAAAATAGATAAGAAGCCTTTCAGATGTAGTGGGGCTCATTTTGATCCAGGTTTTATAATTAATCTTTAGTATCTATTCTAAGTTAATTTTCTCTCTACAGTTTGTGAAGAAAAGTCAGAACCTGGAAATAAAGTTCATCCTGATTATGTCTGACATCTTACTTAGGAAGAGACAAATCACTATTGACAACATGCTTAAATTAGATACTATCAGTTGGATGACCAACGTTAAATGAGATTCATCTCTCCTTTAGTCTCTGATGGTTCAATGAGGAACAGGCACAAGTAAAACACTGATATACTGCTTCTAATTAAACAACACATTTCTATATATGAGTCACAATAGGTTTTCCATTTGCCAAAGAACTATAAGATTAAAAAAAACCCCAAAACCCCCCCAAACCCCCAGCTCTAAGTCACCTATTGAAATAGAAGATGAATGTGTTTTTAGGATCAAAATTTAAGTGTCTACATTCCTTTTTCCTTCTGTTTCGGATAACGAATTTATTAATCCCTTACTGAATTCCACCCTTTTCCTTAAAACATTTATCAGATGAAGTTATTGAAGCAATTGTTCATTAGTTTCAAGCTAACTTAAATCCCATTATCATCCTTTGAGCATCAATTTCTTCTTAGAGTTCAAAAGAGAGTTTTATAACACAGCAATGGCTAAGTGCTTCCAATTTACTTTTATGTCTTAATGCATTTCAAAAACTTCTAGTGTTAACATTACAAAGAAAAGTTGAACACAGAAAGACAGAAAGGGAAAAAATGAAATCTGTCAAATAACAGGCAGGATCCTTTATGCTGAAAAGTTCAAGTGTATTTACAAAAGTGATTTTGCCTCTGTGTCCATTTCTTCCCTACTGTCAGGCTGGCAATTTGGCTTCAGATGTGCCATTGTCATTTTTCAGCACAGAAAAGTCTAACAGATGAAGGACATTAAAAGGGGGAAAGAAAAAGAGAGGTCAAGAAAATTCAAGGAAACTAGACTTTTTGTATCTTGGACAAATGTTAAACATGCTTTTATAATAAGTGATAGGCAGAGGTCCATTAAATGGACATGTCCTTTTAATAATTGAAGCTCAATGAACAAAATGCACATCTCACTTTTATTCTAAGGTCATGTTTTCAGATAAGTAATAAATAATTTCTGCTCATTCATACAGGGAACAGATCATGGCAAAAAAAGTCTTCAAAGTTTCACAGATAATGCACATATATTTTACATGTCTTGCCTTTTAGAGTTTCATATAAATTATAAACTTTTTATTAGTGTAGTGGCGGTTCTTAAACATGGAATAACAAATTCTAAAATAATTTCATGCAGCTCTTTCTTTCAAGTAAATATAAGGAAACACAGTAAAGATGTGATGGTTTGGGGGTTTTATCTAGACTCTGCACCAGCATAACAAGGAATCCAAATTTGTTTGTTGTTACAATACTACCAAAGTATCTAAAAGTATCTATTAGCAGCTGAGGTAATTGTGGTATCTAAGACATCCATAATTAACACAAATGAATGTGACCTAAATGAGATCTGTGTTTTTCTGGAGCACTGACTGTAAAGAATGTGAGATACCTTAAAGGAATCTTACCTAGCATTAGGCAATTAAGTTTAGACAAACAAATTAAATGTTCATTCTCAGTGTCACATATTTTCATACTGAGAGATGGCATCTCAGTGTCACTAATTAAAACAATTATTTTCCTTTATGATCAAATAAAAGACTACAGGTCTTTCAAGGCCAGTTAAATTCACAAGTTTGGCTTCCAGTCTTGGGGTGGAGCAAATTTAAAAAAAAAAAAAAAAAATTGCATTTCATGTATAACTTTTCTCTAATAATTCTTTCTTGTTTCTTTTTTCTCTTTCTCTGATTCTGCTGCACTTCTTCTGTGTTTTTCTTTCTCCTCCTGGATTTCTCAGTCTCCTCTGAGCTGAGCTCTTTTGGGATCCTCCCTTGTGGGGAGTCCCGCTTATCTCAGGTTTGAAGAAAACTCCCAAGCTCATTAGAATCTTGTTTCTCATGTTTATTAGGAGGTCATTACAAAACTTGGCAGGTCTCTCCAGACTAGCTGCACAAGGTTAATTCACTGCAATCTGGTTCATTTTCTTCTGATGGTACAGAATGGCCTTGTGGCTCACTTTGGCTTTGAAAGCACAAAATGGCCACGAATTACACAGTTCTTTTATCTTTATACTTATTCTTATCCAATTAACAATAGACACATATATTATTTTTCTTAATGACCCAGTGACCCATCACCTGTGTGCTTCACTGCAGCATTTTCTAACCAATCATTTACTATTACCCAAAAACCTCTAGAAGAACATGAAGAAGAAAGAAGGAAAAGAAACAACATTCTAAACCCTCCATCTTGCTTTCTGCTTTCTAAACTAACTTAAACTCTAAACTAACTTTTCCACCCTGTGACTTAAGAAAACTTTCTAATCTACACACTTTTCACACTTTTAACTTTTCTAACTTTAACAGCTGTTTTCATGTATCACCATGAAAACATGCTCATTAATTTCATGTTATATGAAATTCAGTGTTTTTCTGGATCTTAGAACTAAATATCAGAAACAAGGGCACACACTCTGTGTCTCAGACTCTAACATCATGCATCCATGTAGAACACTGAGAACCAAGGTGAAGGGCTTGACAATGAAAGCTGCCAGCTGTTGACAGAGGTTTGTAAGTCTAGAGACTATTGCTCAGTTTCTGACTAAGCTTACCTATCACAAAATGTACTAGAAAAGCCAAGCATGACAGAAAAGTAAATCAAAATCACTTATTTATGGCATTGTATTTATATTTCTCAAGACCAGTATGCTTGCTGCTTAAATGACTAGGACTACAGAGCTACTTCAGCTTGGCTAGTCATCAAAAAATCTCTTTAAAAGATGTTAATGTTGTAGGTGCTCAGCAGTACATATTTGAACATACCTTATATTAGATTCTGTTAAAAATGTAGTTAAATTCTATTTTATTCTCAAGATATTGCTAATTAGAAATGAAGACTAAGGTGTCAGAGTAGTTTATTTCATATGCAGAAAAATCTGTTTCATTTCATTATAAGGCCTCTGCTGGAGTGGTTGGATGCCTGGAGGAGGCTGTGATCCAGTGGGAGATCCATGGAGAGAGAGGGCCCTGCTTCCAGGCTGAAGCAGCCTGTCCTTGGAGGGCTGCAGCCTGTGGAGAGAGTGACCCACACCGCAGCAGTTTTGGGAGGACCGTGTGCCCGTGGGAGGGACTCACATTGCAGAAGCTTTGGGAAGACTCTGCTCATGACAGTGGATCCATGTTGGGGAGGGGAGGAGAGAGGAGAAGGCAGGAAGGCAGGAAGGAAGGACCTCTAAGTCATGTCAGTAAAAATGTAGTGAGACGTGGATGTAATGAGTATCGTCTTAGATTTGAAGTCAAGAAGATAACGAAACAAGAAAACCTTTGCCAACAGGAAAGGAATCTCACAATTAAGAAAAAGAAATGAAAAAATGAAAAAAAAATTATGAAAATAAATTAAATACAACTCTGAAGTAAACAGCACAATAAGAAGTAATTAATTTTAATGCAATTTCAGAAATATAATATGTTATAATATAGAATAGCTACATAAATATTTGAATGACAAGAATTATAAACCTGTAAGTGTTAGGGTAGGGTTTTTTTATATTTTTGTCAATAAAACTTCACTGGTGTGAAAAGAATTTAAACCAATGAATGGTGATTAACAACAAAGCTGAAACCTTGCTTTAAGCCCACCTTCACAGGAAAAAAGAAAGCCTTTCAGACAGATGAGTACTAATCTAAGTGAATCATACTGCCATCTATTTATTGCTTCCAATGATCAAGGTTTGCTTTAGAAATCTGCACAGTATTTGAACTGGAGAGCTACTGACCAATGGCACTTTAATTAGTTCAGGCTCTGGATCAATCAATTCTTTTCTGGTGCCTGAGAGTTTGCACGCTCTTGACATTATTGATCTTTGTCCATTCATTCATCTTCTTTCCTTCTAAGTTGTTTGGATTCCTTAATTCTCTGTATTTTCTCTGTCATCTTTCTAATCACATGCATGCAAGTCATTGCAATAGATCTTCATCTGTTTCATTTGTTCTTTTCCATGACATTCAGTAAATTCTCTTATTAAAATTTTATTTTAAACATTATTTATATGTGACATTGAGTTATCTTTGTTGATCAGAGATAAAATCTTTGTTCAAACATTCACCATGACTGCTACATTTCTGAAGGGATGCAAAGATTACTTTTCTAACAGCTGATGGTTGAACACTGTTAAATTATACCCTAGTTTAGGAAATAAAAATCACTTTCTGAGGGATCACCAGATATGTAGTTTGAAGTACAACTCAAAATTAAAATATCTTCAGCAAATCCAATTCTTCTTTGCTATTTTTGAATTTGAATGGAGTGATCAGAAGCTATCCATGTGTCCTACACATTAGTGTCCAAAGATTAGTGTTTGACCACCTCTTGCCTATCATTAGAGAGCGTTCATTGCACATGAGCAGTGTTATGAAGGAAGTTGTATGTGAATTTGATAAAACCGTGAAAACAATAAGTGGAGTATTACTTGGAAGAAGGCCAGCTAATATTGCTGAAGTCAGAATGCCTATAACCTATGCTCAAAAAGAAGTAAAAAATCTAATGTGTATTAAAAACCTTCATAAACTAGTTAAAAACCCCAACTGCAATCCTTGAATAACACAGACTTACAGTGTATGTAATGATCTGACAATGGCACTTTATGAAAGAGGAAAATTATGAGTATTTATGATGGAAAAAGCGTACCATCTATGAGAGCAGGTCCCTTTCTGTTCCTGATTCATAAGAGTATTGCCTTAATGTTGCCTTAAATTTGTTCTGATCTCACACTTCTTTTTCTTGCTGCTTATACTTTTCCTGTCTATTCTATTCTGTTAAAAATGATTGCAAGTTCAACATATAAAAACAACAATCCAAAGATAGGGAAAACTTTCATTTGTATCAGAATCAGACAGTACTATTAATAATGAGCCTCATTAGGCTATACTCAAGCTTTCCTTAGCTACAAAGTACTACAACATAAGTCACTGAAAAAGCAAAGAAAATAATTATGACCTTATCAGTTCCTTCCAGCATGACTCTCATCTCTGCTTTTCTTTTTAGAAGAGATGGGAAAGTATTAATGAAATTTAAATAAATATTGAAGAAAATTTAAAAGGATGAACAAACCTTTCTATAGTTAGGATGGTGGAGGGAAGGCAAAAGATGGAAATACAGATATCTACTTCCACTTTTAATTTGAAAGGATTTTCAGGACAGAGCACCAGTATTTTCACTTGTTTATCATCCTTAACCTTGTCTGTGTATATATACATATACACACACACAAACACACACACACATTTAAAATATTATACGTACTAATGTTTACTCTGATAAGCTTGGGGGAAAGGCAAATCAGATCCCTTTGACTCTTTTTACAACTGTTATGTCAATCTCAACAACGGTGTTAGGTTTCTAATATTGCAGTGAAAACCTTAAGTAATTATTGTCAGTTCTTTACGTATGCCACATTTGCTCCTTGCCTTTTTTTAAAACATAGAGAAAGAAAGAGAAAAAAAAAAAAAGACAGCAAACATCTGTTGCTTTATTATACAAATTTAGTGGGCTAGACTTAATGCACAAAAGACACTTTGTAATAAAGTTTAAACTTTGTTTCTGTATGTACTGAACTTTTTTTTCTTTCAAAGGTAACAAATTTAGTTTGCTAAATTATCTATTACACTGGAAATAATAAAATCTCACAGATCTTGAATGACAGCTGAATTCTCAAAATAAACTAGATGTCTTCTGACAGTGTACATTGTCCTGGTGGGCCAAGGCAATATATGCTACCTTTTCTCTGAAGTCAAAAAGATTGAATGTATTCTAACCATCCTCCATTTTAAAGAACAGAAATATCTTTAAAGCTGAACAGTTTCTTAGCCAAGGGGAATATTTTCTCAACACAGAATAAACCTGGATCCTTTTTTACTTTTAATAATATCAGCATGCCCTCAAAATGTCTTTTTGGAAAAACCTGTTAGTGCAGCAAGAATAATTTACTACTCCATTTTTATAAAGGCATGACAAAGTATTATGGCACCTGACCACTGTGAATAAAAACACAGTTAGACATTAAATTAATGAGACTGGCATGAGATCTGGTTCCTACTCACCATTTTCAAATTTACTTTGTAGTCTTCTTTAAGATGGTGCAGGATTGTATCTATTAAAGAAGTATGCCACAAATATTCTGATAGGAAAAAGAGTTCTGATGCTATTGAGTAATATGAATAATCTAATTGGTTCAAGTGTTTTTGCTGCAAACACAAAAACATATTTCATTTTCTTCTTTTATTAATTTTCATCTTATGAGAACTTTGGATCTACAGTGATGTCAATTTTAACAAGTGGAACACAGATTTACTATAAACCTGCTTGCAGCATTACAAATGAAGCAACCCTAAGATGTGGAAAATAATGAATCAAACTAAATTTTCTTTTTCAGAGATGCCATATTATTAATTTCTGTCATGCAGAAGAGGACTCCACTCCACTTTATATCCTGATATGAAACTAATTTATATTTAGCAATGTGGGGGAATTGAGCTGCACAAAAGAACACAATAAATGTTCATAGCACAATCACATCTCCTAAGATATTTCCATATTTGTAATTATGAGTATTTAGTTCTGTGTCCATCCTTTAATAAGAAATTCTTCAAGTATGCTATGAATGAATATAAAAACCCATAAAAATATTCTGCATCATTATGCTAACAATATCTTGTTGAAATTTAGCATTATGGATGGATTTTGCAGTTTTCATGTTTTTACACATTTCATTCCATGAATGTCCATTAACAAAATAGCTTCTTAAAAGGTAAGTTGTGAAAGGAATTTTTCACTTTTTAGTATATTTTATATTTATACAATAAGACAATACTGTTATTGTCATAAGGCACACACCCATTAAGTCTTTATGCTTTCATATAATCAATAAACAAAGCCCTCATGAACAGAACAACTATAGACTTTAGTTATCCTATGTTTGCATTTTTTTAAAAACTTCTGCTTCTACCATTTCAAACAGTAGGGTTATATAAAAAGCAGTAGAAAGTGATAAATAACTGTGCTTGAATATTAATAAAAGTGTGACAGCTATTCCTGGGATTATTTTATCTCCATCAATAAGAACTTCATACATAGTAAAGTGTGTATTACTGCTATTCATACACAAGCTGGCCAACAAATATTTATATATTCTGAGGAATATAAAAAAAAAAGCTGTTTATCTCAGAAAGAGAGTCAGAATCTTTTTCTTCAGCACTGCCTTCTCTTTAGTATTTCTAGCACTCTTGTGTCCGTTCTGTCTAGCTCCATTTGCTTTCTCACTCAGCCTGTCCATCCCTCATTTGCTACACCTTTCACTCTTAATCATTGCCCTGTTGTTTAGAGAAAGGAACTGCCCATTTAGTGGGAACTTGGAAAGGAAAATTTACAGCTGCTAAAATTACCTATAGTATTCTTTTTCTGAGGGATAGGTTTCCATCTATGAAAAATATTCTCAAGATTTTTAAGATTTTCATTTCTTTTTATGCTATGGATTTACAACTAACTTTAAGATCATTGAAACACAGAATAGCTTAATTAGAAGGAACTTTAAAAATCATCTGGTTAAAGTCCTCCACTATTGAGAAGACCCCCGAGCTGTTCACCACTCTTCACAGAAGTAATCGTGAATGCCAGTTTATTTCTATCTTTAGCACACCTTTATAGGGTTCTACAGGGTCTGCAGGCAGAACGAGCTACTATTGGCTAACACACACAGTTTACATTTTTCTTCTTACACACAAGGATATTGTTTTGCTTTACTCTCTCTTCAGCATGAAGGTTTCAAGGACTTTAGCCCTTAATATCACGACTTATTTCAAAGGCTGGTTTGTGCATACAGGCCTTTACTAATATATAAAAAATAGCAACAAATCCCCCTTTCTCTTTTGCACAAACCAGGCTTTGGATAAGATAACATACAACTTAGACTGTCATCCCAATTAACATTATAAGTAAAGTCCGTCCCCCTTCTAGCACAAGAGACTTCAACCATCCAGTGATGCCCCAGCTGGCGAACCAACTTCCAATGGGATCACTATCTTCTTTCAGGGCATGTAACCCATCCTGTAGCTGTTGTAGTTGCTCATGGATGGAAGCTGAATGATCAGTAAGATCTAAGCAGCACATGCCTTCAAACTCTCCACAACCATGTCCTTGTGCTAAGAGCAAAAGGTCAATTGCAACTTGATTTCATAGTACTGCATGATACACACTACTCACATCGGCTGAAAGCTCACTTAACATTGTGGATGTTAAGTTTAATTCTTTCCTAGTCCAGCAAGCGAGCCTTTTTAGGGTGGCTAAACTTTAATTCATTCAGGCTTCGCCTTGACTGTTTGATGTTGATGTAGCTACATTCAACAATTGATGTAAGCTTGGGTGGAACAAAGTGAGTTTCCCAAGATAACAGGGTCTTCTATGTGGATTAGCAGGAATCTAATTCCATGCTCTATCTCCACAGATTAGGAATATGGAACTAGGTAATCGCTTTGGTAATTGTCCTGTGAGATTGCACCACGAATAAAGGCTTTACTTTCAATGGTAGTAACGAGATCAGCTATAGGGCTGACTGCAACCCAGTGCTGTATTACTTTGTTAGAATGACTTTTTGTCGGGGGTTCAAACATTATCCATCCACCCGAGGTATTGGTGGAACATAACAAATCCAATTCTTCTGAGGGTTGTAACATTAAGAACTTTGGTAATTTTTGCTTGCTAACAGGCTTCAAGTTGTCTTAATGTGAAGCCAGCAGTGCGACTGCACTCTTGCAACACTGCCAATCGATTCAGTTGAGTCTCGTTACTAATTAAACTTTTAAATGCCGGAGGATCCCATTCAGGGGCTCCTGTGAGACAGGTGCGAAAGGATCTCCAGGTGTGGCTAGGCTCAAACACATTGACCTTTGGCCAGTTCAATGTGCCAGAGTGACCCATATGTTCTGTCACTTTTGGATGTTAGTTAGCAGATAGTTGGTCATGACTATACACAACACAATTACCATAAGCATTTTACCATGTAAATGACATCATATTTGCAAACTCATAGCTAGAACTTCAATCGTTAAATGAACTTTCAAAGATGCTTACACTACCTCTTGAAAAGGGAATACTTATACTTTATACTAACATAACAATTACTACACAAGCTAAACACTTAAACTATTATCTAACTACTTTTAACACAGGTGCTCTGGTATATATGTAGTCTAAGCGTGAAAGCAATTTGCTGAAAGGGTAAACACACAACTACAATTTGCCTTATATACAATTAAATGGAGTCTCTACACTTCTTAGATCTTCTACAGAATTTCTCCAGCATGATTCAGTCCTGGAACGTTCACTGCTCCCATGATGTCAGCTGGCAGTTGATCGGTGACTGAGGGCTTTGATGTTCAAGTTGTTCTTCAGATCCTTCTAAATCTTAAAACAAAGGATACCTGAAAAATTGGTAGAGACACAACATCATAATAACAACATAAAATTTCTGTTGGCAACTGTCTATATAGTGTTCAGACACAATTGTCTCCTGACAGGTCCACTTCTGATCCATGTCTGGAGTACCAAGGCTGTGTGATGACTTCTCTGTTCACTGGATCTCATGTGTTCAGAGGCAGACAGTCTGGTCAGATGGACAGGTGACCTTTTTGAACCTGCCAACAAAACACAGACACTTCTCTCCCTGAAGTTAATAAATTATACTAATTAAATACTTTTAGGACATCAATCTCCCCCGTCTTCTTAAAAAAAAAATAAAAATGAGATGTACTTCTGTTCAACATTAACACAAAACCATATACACAATTAATAAGAACTTATACTAGTTAAAAATCAATTAAATCTTAAACATTATTAATAACATATATAATATAAAACTGCTATTAATTACTAAAACACTGCACCAGCATCCCATAGTTAGCAAACAAACAGAAACAAAAAATCAGTGAAGGATTGGATCATCACCTCCGGAAAATGACTCTCCAAGCCCACTTCAAAATTGATCCAGCTGTCATATTAATAGGGTCAAATTGTTGAGTCAAAAAGTGACTCAAATACTGATTTGGGACAGAAAATATCTGGATCTGTTGGCAAACATTCTGTCCAGGTAAAGTCAAGGCTTGGCCAGGGCCTAGGCTTTAAACTGGAAAGATGCCTCTTAACTCATTTCTAAAACAAGGTTCTCAATAGTAGCAGCTATGAGATGCTTACAGCATAGCAAACTGTTTTAAACTCCACAATAATTATATATGACAAAAGGAAATAACAAACTTAACCTTAAAAGAATATCTAAGTTAGGAAACTTAACTTAAAAACATTCAAGCCTAAACATTATAAAACTTGACTATCCTTAATTCTATTAACACTTAATCTATATTAAATGAAAACATAATCTTATTCTGTTACTACAAAAAAGCAACTAAAAGTTTAATATATACTTTTTAAACACAATATAACAATAACATAAATTCACTATAAAGATTATAAAGATGTAGCAAACACATCACAATTCTATGTCATCTAGCTTTAAAAATAACTCACAATAACTGCAAATGTTACTAAAAATGCTTATTCATAATAGAAATTTGCCTAGTATATGCTTAAATTGGTTAGGATGTTAAAGTGCAGTTTTTCTGAAGAAAAACCACCACAACAACATGGGATTTGGCAAGTTGCCATCCAGCTTTTGTAGCACTTTTCAAAAACATTAAGTCCAATTTTTAATCTAAAATCTAAAATCCAAATTGGTATATATGCAGTTATATGCGTTTTATATAGCAAAGGACTCACATTAAAATTTCCTTATTAAAATTGTGGAAAAACCAAGCAAATGGATAATATATACCTTAACTTAACTTTGTCTTGTACAGTAAAGTTCTCTTAACTAATTATCTTTTAAACCACAAATCTCTTCTGTAGATAACATTAATTGGAAGAAGGTTTCCTAAAAGCTATAAATCACACCATGTTTTAACCTTGGATTCTATAACCAATTATTGCAAGGCAACTTCTGTTAGTATTCACCTTAAACACTTTTTTTTTTTTCTTTTTTTTTTTCTTTTTTTTTTTCCTAAACCTTCAAAGAACCACAATAATTTCTCTAGTAAAACTCTAAAAACTGCAATTGCATAAACTCATAATTACTTAAAACACAAAATTAACTCTACAATGGTATATAAAAACATTTTGAAAACCCAATAAATCACGACCCTGCAACAAACCAGGCACCATCTCAGTGCCCCCCCCCCAGAGAGGGAGCGGGGGGGTCAACCGCCCACCCCGCCGCTGCTGCAGCTCTGCTCTTATCTTTCTTCACATTCTCTACATACTCTCGCAGCGAGGAAAAACGGAGAGAAAGAAAAAAAAAAGCCTCACAAAGTTAACTTTAACAAATGCAGTTTTTCTCTCAATCTCTCTTGTTGTTTGCTGATAGAGGAAAAAGGCATACTTTTGCAAAAGCAGGCGATTTTACATGAAAAGTCTCTCACGGCCAGGTGCTAACAACGGCGATCATTGTGGTTTATCAGCTTCTAATTACAAGGATGAATTTTGAACTAGATACCATATAGTTTGAGATTTTTTTGACTAGTTTGTCTCTCTTTGAAGCTGTCTGAGCCACCTGTTTCTGCTCAGTTATTTCTGTAATTGCTCAGAGTGGCCTTGGAACTTTTCTTGCGCTGCTTCTACCCCCAGGATACCTTTGTTCTTTGCACTCACCTCGCTCCCTCATGTCTTCCTGGTTCGGGTGGAAACCAGTCTAAATCTGGCTTCTTTTCTTCCAGGGTGGTAAAGATGGAACTTAAATAAGATTGTAGTGCTAAAAGTGACTCCAAAAATGAAGCAAATAGTTCTGGATGTATCACATCCTGCCATAACTGAACAGATTCTGTTCGTTGTTTCAGCGTTCCCTGTGGAACTTTTTTCTCATTATTTTCTTTTCCCTAACTCTTCCTCCCTCTCTCCATGGGCAATATAGATAGGAGGGCTTGCCCAGCAGTGGGAGGTAAAGGCATCTGCCGCTGTGACGCAGGTAGAATTACAGGGCTCACATCCTCAGCATATCTCACTTTTCTGTTTTTTAAGGTATTAATTACAATCTGCCAAGTTCGACCGAGAAACACAGTGTCCTTGCTCTTTTCCGTAATTGCCGTTTCCCATATCAGAGCCGATATATCAGTCCGTTCTTGCCCCGCAAGAAGCAGTGAGCACTGCAAATGCTCAAGACAATTAGCCCATATAATGAGCATATCCAGGTCCCTTTCCTGGGCTGCTTCGCCTCGTTTAACGAGGATGCTGAGAAGCAGTTTATCTGCCGCCCCAAATTCCACATCCATGCTGACAGCACCCGCAAGGGGGAAGGTTGCGACCCTTCTACTACGCCCTTGCCTCTGGGCCCCCCCCCAGCAGCCCTACTTCCACGTCTAACCGCTCCGCGTCTCACCGCGCTCAGGCTGCCTATTTGGTGCCGATCCAAGCCCTCGACAATTAATGCCCAGATCCACTCCGCTGACTCCAGAGTCCTTCTGCCCGCAGGGTGTCTCTGGTCGAAGCGCCAAATATTGAGAAGACCCCCGAGCTGTTCACCACTCTTCACAGAAGTAATCGTGAATGCCAGTTTATTTCTATCTTTAGCACACCTTTATAGGGTTCTACAGGGTCTGCAGGCAGAACAAGCTACTATTGGCTAACACACACAGTTTACATTTTTCTTCTTACACACAAGGATATTGTTTTACTTTACTCTCTCTTCTGCATGAAGGTTTCAAGGACTTTAGCCCTTAATATCACGACTTATTTCAAAGGCTGGTTTGTGCATACAGGCCTTTACTAATATATAAAATATAGCAACACTCCACCACTGTCAGAGACCTTTTTCAACTAGACCCAGCTGCTCTGAACCCCATCCTATGTGGCTTTGAACTCTTCCTGAGGTGGGGCATCCACAACTTTGCTGGGAAATTGTTATGGTGCCTCACCACCCTCCTTTTTTAACTTATTTCTAAAGAAAGTAAAGAATTTATTTCTAATATCTAATCTAAATCTACCCTCTTTCAGTCTAAAGCCATTCACTACAAGTCCTTGTAAAAAGTCCCTCTACAGCTTCCCTTTTGGGACTGGAAAGCCACAAAAAGGACACCCTGGACCCTTCCTTTTTCCAGGATGAACACCTCCCCAGCTCTCAGCTTTTTCTAATAAAAGTGGTGTTTCATCCCTCTAATCATCTTTGTGGGTTTCCTCTTGACTTGCTCCAACAGGTTGATGTCATTCTTGTGCTGAGGACCCCCAGGATGCAGCACTTCAAATGGGTTCTCACCAAAGTGGAGTAGAGGAGCAGAATCCTTTCCCTCTCCCTGCTTTTTGCTGCAGGATGCATTTGGCTTTCTGGGCTGAGTGCGCATTACTGGGTGAGGTCAAGCCACTGATCCACCAGCACCCCCAAATCCTTCTTGGCAGGGCTGCTCTCAATTTGTTCATCTCCAATCCCATATAGCTGCACATACTGCTGCAGCATTTTGCACTTGGACTTATTAAATTTGGATTCCCATGGGCCTCCTCCTTGAACCTGTCCAAGTACCTTTATATGCTTTGTTTTGTAAGAAAATGAAATACCAAACAGAGATCTTTCAGCCATGTCACCACTGCACATGGGTGCTGTTCTGAAGTTAATTGGTACAACCGTACACTGATGAGTTGCATCCAGTGATGGCAAAAAAGTTATTTTTCTTAAAAGTCTTCATATATTTTGTTTCAGACTCCTGAGTAGCAGTTCTTGACAACTTGAATACAAATTAACTCTCTAATGATTATATTTTATCAGCTTTTTAAGATACAACAGGAAGTATTTTCATAATGTCCTGGTACCTGGAATAACTAATTTGATAATTTATCAAATTACCAGATAAGAAGAGTGAAACTACTTTCCCACAGAAAAGAAAAACTAATAAATTGGGGAATGCACCGTTGAAGAGCAACTTCAGTATATAACATACTGTCTCACATTCATAGGCATCTGACAGAAGAAAGTGCCGAAGTTCTGCTTGTAATCCACACAGAACCTTATGTTGCTGTTTACATTTCTTGTTCTGCAAGAAGATAAGGTCTTGTAGTACTAGAAGTATGATCAAAATTACTCTATTGCAGTGCCAGTATTTACTGGGTAAGCAGTTTTATGACAATCAGAGTGAAAAAAAATCTTCTGGCTCTTTTTCTTAATAACGGTTGGAAAGAGAATATAGCTTCTTTTATCCCAAGATTTAGGAAATAAAAGAATGTCAGTACTAATCGTCATCTCCAGGAGTCAGAACTATTTGAAATACATATATTCAGTTTCTTCTTAATAAGAACTACCATCTCTGAATTATAAATGCTTATAATTAACTTTTGTTCTATTTTAAAATGTGCTGTTAACATCTGCAATTTAAAGTTAATTTCTTAAAATAGGGAATGCACTCCTGTATCAGAAAGATATCTTTCCTCCATTTCCATGATTTATTTACTTTTCAGGGCAGGAAAAAAAAAAATTCCCAGGTTGGAATGCCCAGTATGGGCTAGACACTGAAACTGTGTCAAGTGAGATCTGAAGCACCTCCTGTTCATGAATGAAACTTGAAAGTCTCAGCGTATGACAGAAAGATGGGTTGTGGTGAAATCCATCAGGTCTTACGGTCTAGTTTGTCTGGGAACTAGAGATGCAAAGCCTGCCTGAGAATGAGCCTCCTCCCCAGTAAGGACACATGGTCACTTCCTGAGCTTAACTGCTCTCAGGAAGAAGCCTAACTGCTGTTTTAATTAACATTAATTCAAAATAATTAAAGTGCAATATGAGCGAAGAGTTTTTTTCTCATTAAACCCAAAAAGGAAAATAATTTTTTTATTAAATACATTGCTTCACTGTAGAGAGGAGCAACTGTTATTTCTTCACCTATTTGCTAGTCATTTGCTGCATAATTTAATTTGGACATGATGGCAAATTGAAATAACAATAATAATAAAATAAAAATATTAATATTTTAAAAATATAAAGCATATGCACGAATGGCCACATTTAGAGTAAGGGCTCTTCTCTTTAGAATAATTTATCCACAGTAATGTCTCATTAGCTGCAAGACAGTTTCTTTTACTTGACCTCAATATACTTGTTCTCAAGGAAATTATCACAAAAGAAAAACAGCCTTTGGTTTCAGTTTAGTATTTTCTCTCACAAGTAGTTGCTCTACAATTCAATTAAATGATGTACAAAAGCACATGTTAGCTGCTGATAGTGACACTGATCATGCATGTTATAACAAATCTTAATTACTTTTAGCCGTTTATTCCTTTTATGAAAAACGAAGAACAGAAACAAACTTAACTGTTGTTCAGATATGTCCTTAAGCCCAAACATAAGTTCTACATTCTCTGAGACTAATTAGAAATCAAGATGGATTTAGATAAAAGTAGAAGTACAAAGTCAAAGATTAGTGTCAAACCACAAAATCTTTGTTAGGATTTAGCAAAGTAGAATCATGTGTTTGACGATTTCCATCAGTTTCTGGCAGGTTTATAAATGAAGCTGTCAGTGGAAGAAGTACTGTATGAGATACAAATAATAGGAAGAAACAGTCTGTTTGAAATTTGTGTGCTCTACATACAAAAATCCATAAAAAGCCAAACCCTAGACTAGAGTGAGATTATTTCAAATAATGATAAAGGAGAAAAGCAGTGGTTAACCTAAAAATTCAGAGGTCAAAACTATGATTGGAAGCAATGCTTCAGTGTGTTTATTTGAGACAATATTTCCATGGGAATTCAGTTGTATAAATGTATAGAAGATATCTCACATAATGAAGAAAGAGAAGGAGGAGAAAGAAATTTTTCTCTGCAATGCAACATTTCCTCCTCCACTTCCATGCAACTACATGGTATCACTGCAATGCACTCTTGTTTCTTAGTCTGAAACTGCAAGAACAAAATTTAACACAGATCTCTTTAAAGTTATTTGGTAATGTTTTATTTCATTTTATTCCTCATTTTTTGGGATTAAAAATTACAATGAACAGCTCAAATGTACTTTTGATAGCAAAATAATGAAAAAATAAAACCATGATTTTTAGTAATTCATCACTAATTTCTACCATAGGAAGAGAGTAATTAGCTCATTAATTTTTTAAGGTATGAAATCAGTCTTCAGGTAGAAAGAAAATTTCTGTAGTAATTTAATTTCTGACATTCCACTCAAGAAAATTTTTATTTTCCTGAATCTTGACAGATCCAATATTTTTTCTTCCATGCTTATGTTCCAGAGTTAATAGATTATTCAACCTTGATTTCTATAAGAATTATTGCATCTTTTTCCTTAGTTATTTTTATATAAATAGATTGTATAATCTATTTATATATATATATATATATATATATATATATATATATATATAGTATTATATATATAGTTGTTTTTTAAAACAGATTCTGGCAAGATAGAGAAATGAAAAAAGGAAACTTAAAATTCCAGTATCTGATATTCTTGATCACAACAAAGGTGATATCCCACTTGGAGATAATTCAGGCTATGAAATTCATAGTATCTTAGAATAATTTTAATTGGAAACGTCCTCTAGAGGTGGTCCAGTTCATACATGCTTAAAAAGGAGCCAAAATTGAAGTTACAGCCAGATTCTAAGTTTGATGAAGTTCTCAGGTTTGTAGCCAATTGCATTGAATATCTCAAAGAATAACAATTCTATTACCTTTCAAATCACTCATTTCAACAATTGACCTCTTGCACTATGAAATAAAGAAGTTTCTATCTAATTCAGATCAAAAGTAGGAAACAGATCATGCTTATAAAAGGTAAATTAACATTGAATAAATAGAGGATGTCATGCATAGCAGAATAAAAACAATACTTGTCTGGTTAACATATTTGTCCTCTGCCTTAATTCTTTTCAAAGACACTGAGATTTAAGTGTACCAGTACTTAAAGCTACAAACATTGTTCTGCCACATTTAATTTCATAGTCCCTAACAATTAAAAGTTTAAGAACTTAGGAAACATAGTTAAACAAACAATTTATGGTAGACATAGAATTTTTAGGGGTTTTTGGAATTTATTTTATTTTTTTATATAAATATCAACAATAACGAGAGAAAAAGAATACATATAACTAGTGGTGTAGGTGAATGTAGGAGCTAAACTACACACATTAAATGAGATGCAAAATATATTTTTTGTAAACATGAACCTACTGCTAGAAAAGTGCAGTCAGGAGAAAATTAATAAAGGAATAAAGAGAAAAAACATACTTGTGTCGGTACTTAACATGACTTAACAGTAGTTTGTTTTTATACCTATGTCAAGGCCATCATTTGAGCTGCTGAAGTATTTAAAGTCTGAGTGCTTCATGCTTTTCTAATCTTAAGAGCAGGCATGACAGGACATGACCCCATGTAACCAGTTAGAGCAGTTGGGCAGAGTACAAGATGAGCATTTGAAGTTTACTAAACACAAAACTCTCCTATTCTCATATTGCTGTGATGAAGATCCAGGAAGAAATTCACTTTCTTCCAATCTAATTCACTGATTCCATTAACCCAAAATAAAATTGCGTTATTTTTAAATATTTGTTTTCTTCTCTCCACTGACCCCTTTCTACCTAAATGTCAAATTTCCAAGGAATTTTATATTTCAGCGTGAATATATTCACAACAAATATTCCTTATTCGCATTTCCTCTTCTTTTTACCCTGTCTCCTGGTTTTTCTTTTTGTCCATTTAGAAGATACATATTCACCATCATTTATATATTTAACAGATATATATGTATGTGTATTTGTTTGCCTACATACACACCAAACTAAGGAATATAGAGTTTGCTTGAATGGTTAATCCCAGGGACAAAAGCAAATTCTTTGGACGTATAAGTCAGTAATGCCAAGAAACTACAAAGGAAATCTACTGGAGTATTCCAGCTGCCTTCGTTCTGAGACTGGATGTTTCATTACTGCACTGCTGTTAATTGTTTGATAAGTAGAATAAAAACCTTAATGACTAAGAACATGCTAGGTGATGAATATTGGTATGGAGTTCTTTATCAAATTTAATCCATTTGCCCAGCTATTGATCTGGTATCATATGTAAAATGAGTGAAAAACATTGAACATTTCGATTTTCCTCATTAAGATATTTCACTATAAAATTGGAGAAAACACAGATGAAGCTTATTTGCATGCAAACATTTCTTACTTATATATAAGCATTTCCAAATCTGTCATAGTTGTTAAACTTGACCTGAAATTTTTGGATCATTTTAACTGTTGTATGCATTTAAAGTAGATATCATCCAAAGCTAATGATAATGTTCATATTTACGTACATAGAGTTTATACTGTTGAGAGCAACATGGCATCTGAGGTGCTGAAAGTGAGTGGAAAAAGGTATTATGATATCTTTTAAAGATGTGCAGTTTTTACCCGATTCGATTGTACAAGCAACATAACTTTCACCAGCTGCTAGCTACCACCTTATGAATCTTACTAAAGAAAATGTAAATGTCTAATGCACTGCCTTGTGTGCTGATTTTGCACAGCCTGATTCGAGGTAGCGGTGGGGCCACAGGGATGGCCTCTGTGAGGAGCTGCTTCCACCATGTCCTGATGTCACTGATGGCTCTGAAGATGGACGTGCTGCTGGCCCAGGCTGGGCCAATTACAGATGATTGTAACACCCCTTTAGTAACATATTTAAGAAGAAAAAAACCCAAAATGTTGGTGCAGTTTGAATTTCAGCAAAACAGGAGGAGGAGGTGAGAACATGTGTGGGAAACAACAAATCCTTGGGACATGAACTGACCAAAACCCCCATGCCCTCTCTCCCTGTGCTGTCGGTAGGAAGGAGAGAGGTGTTGGGGAAAGAAAAAATGTGGTTTTAAGGGCTTGTTTTACTTCTCATTAGCCTCCTCTGATTTTGTAAGTAGTAAATTCACTTTGTACCTCTACACTGACCCTGTTTGCACTTAGAGTGTTTTCTCCTGGTCCTTCTCTCAACTAATGAACCCTTCGTTAAATTTTTCTCTGCTCTGCCCAGCTGTTGCAGGGGAGGGTTAATGAGTGGCTTTTGTGGGTGCCTGGTGTTTGGCCAGTGTCAAACCACAACAGACTGTAAAAAATAATGTTTTCTAACTACCGAGACTTGTGAGTGTTGATGTTTTGATGTTGAAAGATCAATGTCTCATGATTTTCATTAATTTGATGATAATACCTTAAGAGATTTCTGTAGTCACAATGAAATCCCCATTGAAATAAAAATAAAATAAAATAAAATAAAAAGAAAACATTTTATCTAAAACATGAAGAGTAAAAAATATCCTGACTTTAGAAATTCACAAGGTTTGGCCATTAAACAGTTGCAATTTGATTGTTTGAGTTGGTGTTTAAATGACATAGCTGAAGAAAATGTGCACACATGTTAAGTATGTATTAAAAATAAAGTGAAAGCATGTTTTTAAATGTACAATCTGGATGTTTTAATAGAAATATTTCTGTAGTAAAAGGTTCTGCATGTTTACACACAAAGAAAATCACAGCATTTGAGTATTAAGTTTCCTAACTAGATATTTTAAATATCTAAGAGAAGGCATTTTTTCATGATGTCTGCAAAAATAATATCGTTATACTGAAGATTTTTTTCTTTTAACTTATAATAACAGAATAACATATTACAAAGAAAATGACCAAAACTGAAGTCTGATCTAAACTGAAAGTTCAATACCTAATGAATACCTCTGGACTGTGCCCACTAGAATTTTAAATATCTCCAAGGATGACAACTGAGGCATTTGGCCTCTAACAGAATAAATAAAAAAAAAAGGTAAATATATCATTAGAATATTTGGTATTGCAGCTGGATTCCACTTATCTTTTCCCTTTGCACCTGTGAGAATGGTCTGGGCCTGTTTGGAATACAGGTTTCCATTTGGAGGCTAAAAACTGTAATTAAGCTGGTCTTCAGCATTCTCCTCAGGCTAAAGAAATTCTGCTCCCATAGTTTCCTCTTGAATGTCATGTTCTATGGCCCCCTAATCATCCTGTTGACTCTATTAATTTTGATCAAATTTCTCATTGTCTTTCTTAACCTGGGAAACCAAAACTGGATACAGTACTCCAGATGCAGGGCTATAATTCGCAAACAAAGGGTAACAATCAATTCCTCAAGTCATTGTGGTTATGCTGTCACTAATACATCCTTCTGTTTGGTTGGCCTTCAGTGCTGCAAGTCTGCTTTTGAATCAAGTCCAATTTTTCTCTCTGCCAAGATCATTTGGCCTTTTTATTGCAAAATTCCTTCCAAACCTGTTGGTTCTCAGCCTATACTGTCATATGAGGTTTGTTTTTTTCGACTTTAAACTTTCTTGAGCTTTCATTCAAGAAAGAACTAGAATATTTTTCCAGCCTGTCAAGGTTTATCTAAAAAGCAATATGGTCTTCTAGAACTTCTTTCCTTATAAAGAATGCATTTTTTTTCCTAACTAACAGGGCTGCAGAAAAGAAATTAATGACATTCAAAGCCTTCTCTATGTGATAGAGTTTTCATTCTCCCTAAAAGCAATACAGACCTTTACAAAAGAAAGAGCCCAAATGAGTAAGTGTGAAACTATTATAGACTGGCAGACCTGACAGAAGAGGTAGAAGACGTGAGTCCTGTTCTTAGACAAAACCTAGAAACTTTCCTCATGTCCAACTACAACATACACCACTGTCAACAGAAAATAGAAACAGTTGGCAGCAGCATACAAAAGCATTTCCCAAAGCTACTACTAGCAATTTAAATACATTAACCATGGACAATAATGGACAGCATCTTCAATTTGAATAGGCATTTTCTGGGCATTCAAAGAACTCTAAACAAAGATGTTAAATCTACTGAAAAGCTGTGAGGTACAGAAATAAAAGAGAAATATCGATGGAGATAATTTCTGTCCTTTAATTGGTCATGTATATTATGATGAGCATTCTTTCTATTAGGAAAGGTAAATACTGTGTTTGCACTTAAGAAAAATGATTAATTTTATAAAATCCACATTAATTCTTCACTAATTTTAATGTCCACATTTTAAATTTTATTTGTAAAATTTAACTTGATACAACTAGGTTCATGGTAAATTTATGTCAAATGAGGGTTTACTTAAACATGTGTTTGAAGAATTTTTCATGACAGACTTTGCTCCTTGATGTCATTCTTGAAGACCACAGGAGGCACTAGGAAATTTTCAACTGTCTGATGAATTTTAGAGCAAGCTGGTAACTCAACTGCGCCTATTCAAATTGTCTATGCTTAGCAAGAGAAACAGATTTGTAATTCATTTCTTCAATTAGTATGGTTTGATTAAGCTACAAGAAGAATAGCTGTTTAATATGACTTTTAATATACAATCATAAAATTTCTCTTTCATTTGTGGATATTCTCAATAGCCTCTTTATTTTAGAATGTTTCTCAAAGACACATAATTGTGTATCTATTTCAGTGTCATGTCTTTCACTGTTCCTATAGTTCTAATTATTTATTTATATAGCTATAATTCACCTCAATATTTTTTAATCTGTATTTTTTTTTTTTTGGTAGTATATATATCCTCTTCTTGAATAAGTAAGTTACTGTACAAAGCTGGAATCACATTAAAAAGGAAATGCCAAACACTGTAAATCTATTTTAAATTGATAAGTAAATAAAACCAAACACATACCTCAATGTCCTTAAGTAAAAACTATACTGCTGTAGATATGAATTTTTTTGTATCCTTCTCTATATGCAAATCTACCAGGTTTTGAACTTTTCTGTGAAGATGGGAAGTCATAAAGCTGTATTTAAAATGAAGTATATTCAGTTCCTATCCAATTCACTACTTTCTGTAATACCTTTACAAGTATCTGATACTAAGAAACCCCAGAGTGTCAGAGACCCCAGACTGCTCATAGGTGGTTTTTCTGCATGCTTTCCTGAGTCACACTCTGATTTCTGCTGTATATATTTTTGGAAAGCAAAATGGATTTTAGTTTGAGTTCTCTCTTACATACATTCTCCTCCCACCATTATCTCTGATATCATCCCAGTAAAAAGTTAAGAAAAAACCATGCTGAACTTTTGTGATAAGGAATATAGAATTACTGCATCAGATGGAAGATGGAATAGGATGGAAGACTTAAGAAGCATAACACTTTTCTGAATTAGAGCTGCGGTAGAAAGTTTGTAGTATGTGATCTTGTAAAAATGAAATGGTCCTCGAACTTTAGTAACTAAAATTATTATGAAAACAGTATGTATGACTCCATGGTTAGAGTTCTGGTCTAACACTGAAAACATACATATTGATTCTTGGTCACAGATAAAGTGTGCCCTTGAGCAAAGGAGTTTTTGCTTCTCAAAGTATGAACATGAAATTGCCAGATCTAAAGCCCATAAAATTACTGAGTTTTTCCTCCCTAGTTTTTCCTTTTCTATTCACATATTATGAAGGAGGTCTAATCTAAGTGACACTATATTGCAGAAATAAATTAAAAATTAAACCATGATACTACTGTGAAGATTTATGTTAAATATTCACTTGTTTATTAATCAAATTTCCTTTTAATGGAGAAAGAAACAATAGCATATAAGGCAGAAGCCTCGTAGCAGATGGCAAATATTTATATTTCTAACACATCATTTGTTCAGATTTTAGAAAACAGCACTCTATGCAGGCTTTCTAGGCAGAAATCAAAATAAAACTTTCAACTGAATCTGCTTATGCTAAGCTGACTACATAGCGGTGGTAAATAGATTTTAGCTAGCAAGATTTTAAACCCATCTTATCTCATTTTGCCTTCCAGGAGAATATCTCATGTACCCAGATGGTACTGTAGTCATAGGAATACTCAGATGCAGAAAGAACTTCAGCTTTTGTCTCTCTCCTTATCCATTTGTATGTCCTAAGAAACATCTGATAGAAGCTGTCTTGGAAACACAGAAAACAGCTACAGACTGAGTCATGGTTCCAAAGAGATATTTGCTTTTATTTTATGCAAGAAACAACAATAGTGCTATTTGACCCATGGTTTAGCACCCTAGCTGTTGTGTATGCCAATCTGACAACTTAACTGCCTGCAGAAAACATACATGCATAATTTGCTGTTGGCGAGTTGCATGCCTACAGCCGGTTGACTTTTAAGTTTTGCAGTTTCAAACGTTGCAATGTCTAAATTATTCTTTTTCGATGTCTGTGTAGCTCTTACTTCTTCAAAAAAGAAACAAAACCTGCTCCCATGATCACCGAGAGCTGCTTTCATGACATTTTAAGATTTGTTGGATTATTTTTTTTTTTTTTTTTTTTTGGTAGAGACAAATAAATGTTTTAGCCCATATCCATCTTGGAGCACAAAAGATATTAGGTGGTCTCACCTTCAAATTACACTGAATTTGTCCCACAGGAAGGGACCTGGGGGTACTGATCAATGGCAAGTTAAATATGAGTCAGCAGTGCCCTGAAGCCAGGAAATACAGCCCTGTCCTGGGGGGCATCAGGCACAGCTGGGCAAAGGAGGGGGTTGTCCCTCTGTGCTCTGCACTGGGGCAGCCTCACCCTGAGCATTGTGTGCAGTTTTGGGCACAACAATGTAAGAAAGGTAAGAAACTTATCTGAAGGAGGGTAAGAAAGATAGTGAAGGTCCTTAAGGGGAAGCCTTATGAGGAGCAGCTGAGGTCACTTGGTCTGTTCAGCCTGGAGAAGAGGAGACTGAGGGGAGACCTCATTGCAATCTGCAACTTCCTTGTGAGGGGAAGAGGAGAGGTAGATACTGATCTCTTCTCTGTGGTGACCAGTGACAGGACCTGAGGGAATGGCCTGAAGATGTCAGGGGAGATTTAGTCTGGATTTTAGAAAATGATTCTTCACCCAGAGGGTGATCAGGAACTGGAACAGGCTCCCCAGGGAAGTGGTCACAGCACCAAGCCTGATGGAGCTCATCTGTTTGGATGAGTTTCCAAAGAACTGTTTGGACAGCACTCTCAAACACATGGTTTGATTCTTGTGCAGGGCCACAATCTGGGCTTGATGATCCTTATGGGTTTCTTCAAGCTCAGGATATTTTATGATTCTATGAAGAAAAGGTCCTGTGAATTCCTGAGAGAAAAAAAAAAATAAATTTGAGGGGTGAGGAGGAATTGTTGTTTTGGTTGGTTTTGTTGGGTTTTTTTTAAGAAAAGAAGGAGCAGAGAAGAAATATATTTCAAGCTTTAACATCTCTTTATAAGTAAGCACAAAGTAATTCACCAAAAAAAAAAAAAAATCTCTATTTTTAAAATTTACTCAGTCTTTGTCACTATTTCAGTTGAATTTCAAGTGGTAGGGATGCTTTCATAAAATCAATTTTTTCTTCTTTTTCCGTTTAACAGTTCTCAATGATGGTACACCAATTGGAGTAATAACCTGTATTGTGACATCAAAGCCATTTACTTCTCATCTGCTTGTACAGTTGCAAATAGATGATTATGACTAGCTGGGGATATAATAACCCAAGCAGGAAATCTCTTTAGAAATAAATTCTATGTTTATTCAAATATCTCCTGTATAAAATGCCATTGATAGAAATAAATAGTCAAAATGGAATCTAAATAGAATACTTATCAAAATCTTTTGTGAAGCTGTATATAGTTTCTAGCAAGACTGTATACTGTGCTTTATGAAAAGTTCTCCCTTTGGATTATTTTTGAAATTAGGAGTTTAAAAAAAATAAACATGTTATTCCTATTGACACTTTCAAAGGAAAAAAACAAACAAACAAACAAACAGTACTTCTGATAAAAAGGGAGGGACAAGCAACCTCCTTCTAAGAAATGTAAAATAAATGTGAAAAACAGTAACTTATGTATTTAAAAATTGTTATATTATCCCTAAACACATGATAGTTTTTTGAAACCTGTTAAGGAAACTTAAATAGTAGGCTTTATTTCTTTAAGGGTAATTTTTGACAGTGTTAGATGCAAAAAATTTGCATTTTCTGTGTTTACAGTAGTTTCCATCATTGAGTTTTCAATCAGTGTATTTTATCTATCATGCCAAGAAATTGAAGCATTTAAGTGAACATGGTATTTTAGTTCCTGTAGGAATAATATGCAGATTACAAATGGTTGATGGTGATGATGGGTGATTTAAGTGAATGATGTTTTGGAAACTCTGAATCACACTGGTATAGAAAGAATTATGTAATTTACCAGTATTTCCAAAATGTATAACTCTGTGTGTAGAAATATGGCAAAGAATGAAAATGGGGACATTTTTCAGATAGAAATATATTTTTTGATTTCTAAATTATTTCCCAGAAAAATGTGTACGCTTTTGTGAAAAGGAAACAGAAAATAAATCACACTTAAGAAAAAAAAAAAAAAAGGTACATCATATTTTTCTGTGTTTATTTTGAACTGTTAGAAAATATTTCAAGTATCTACAGAACTGCACTTCCTGTGCTTTCTAATATGGTATTTGTACACTTATCTTGCCAGGCTGCATATGGATCACAAGCCTTGGACTAAAAAAATGCATTAAACTTTTATATAGCTATATATTTACTAATGTTCTATATTACAGGGGAGGCCAAGCCAGAACACCCACTTCAATCACATTTTCACTAATTTAGGCTTTTTCTATGTTTGAAAATATGTATTTCCAAAAAGCTTTGCAGAGGTATAGTATTCACATCAATAACAATCATGGCAACATATAGATAAAATTTTTATATGAATACTGAACAGCTAAAATTGTGAGCAATTAATAACAAATCTTGTTAATTACTTTAATCCTACTCTTGTGATTTCTTTTATGTCCAGTTCTCATTTTTGTTGTTGCTTTTTAAATAATAAAATTTTATAGAATTTTTAATTTTTAAATGGGTGAAATAAAAAGCAAGATTGTTTTGCAATATTGAAACAGATTACTGAAAATAAATTAATTCTTATTTTGATTCAGAAAAAAACTGAATTTATCAAGGCTTGTACTTTGAACTTAAAATTTAAATAGCTTGGTATAAATCTGCACTTGAAAAATTATGTAACTTTGATAAGGTAAATATTGGTTTTCTTGACTGAATCCCTTTTAATTTACAATAAAATAATCTTTACAATTTCCAATTACATTTTTGAAACGTAGATAAACTAACAGCTTAATTTAAACATATACAATAATGTTCAAAAATAACTGCCTCATTGCCCTACATAAAAAATATGGGGAAAAACCCCACCAATTTTAAATTATGAGGAGGTATCATTTGTTCCAATCAATTTGACAGTACTGGCAAGTGTAAAGATCTTTAGTGATCACAAAAAATTATTTGTCTGACCAGCCAGGTACAGTCTTAAGACCTAATATTTTGATTTTGCTACCGAGACAAAAGTGTTCTACACAATGCAATAGGAGGAAAACAGGGTTACCATGTGCTAGGTTCAATCTTGTCATCCACATTTCAAGAGTAACTGGGTATTTATTTAATGATCAAGGTTCTTAAGAGTTCTAACTGTGCTTTACCAGTATGATGAGACACTTGAGTATGTTGTTTGGTACCCTTTTCTTTGGGTCTGGATCTCCTCTGTGTCCCCAGAATCACCTCAGCTGTCTCATTTTAAGAGGCAGTTAAAATGTAAGTCAGAATGTAAGTGGCATTTGGGTAGTGCATCAGGTATGTACAAAATAAGCCTATAATTCATTGTGTTCTAATGACAAGTACCACAACATTTCTCTTTTATCTGCTCTTAGCAAGTAGTATTCTCCCAGTTGGTATTGAAAGCAACGGATAAAAGCATTGCTATTAGCAGCTGTACATGCAATTCTTGGAAGAAACATTAATGTTATGTATAAAGGTTCTCAGAAAAAGATACACATAAGTCAACAGGATTTCTATAATTACAGCAGAGAGTTTGAAAAAAGAGCACTCTGAAAAAAATAGTCTTTTTTTCATAATTTTCTTTCTTAATCATATTTTATTAGATATCTGAAATGAAAATTCAGATACAGAGTTCTGAGTGTTCAAAATTCCGATTCTGATATGACTCAAAGATATGACAGAATAATTTATTGAAACTAAAAGGATGACTATGCATTTTCATTTCTTCAGTCAGAGTAGAGGAAATTCTGGTTAGAGTTACTCTAATTAAGGTGGTCAATATTAACACTGAGTTGTGGGTTCCTAAAAAGCCAATAGGTCAACTTCCTTTTCTACAATTTAAGCTTGCCATATAACAAGAGTAAGAAAGATTTTTTTCTTTCTGTTTCTTTAAATGCAAGCTCTTAATGTTTTCTGAACACTGTTTTTGTTTAAGAATTTGAGAAATACAATAAGGAAGAGTTAGTTCACAGTGTAAGTCAGAATCTGAATATTAATAACCATGATCTTTATATGAGGTGAAAATTCCCCATAAAAGGACTATGCTGTATCACCAAAAAGACAGAAGACATCCCAAGTGGTAAAATCAGACTGAATTAAGCAAAAGATGGACTCTAATTCTGACACTGAAATTCCAGTACCAGGAATAAAAAGTGCTGTCCCATGCTTTTTGTATTCTCATTTGACTTAGATCATTTTCAAATATTAGGCCAAAGAAATTCACTCTTTTTTTTGGTAATGGTTCTGATGGGATGTCAGCACTTTGAACTGATAATATCTAACATGTGTTATGCTTCTGTTTTGTTTCCGTTATTGAAGGGGAATAACATCAGCATGAAAAAAGATAAAAGTACAAACATCTCAAATTGAATGAACAGTGCTTACATTTCTTGTTCTTATGGAATTTATGTTCACCTTCAAGACCAATAGAACAATTTAATGGAGTCATATTTTTTTCTTAAGGGACACATCAACTGCAGAAGCTTTGATATGGTGTCAACACTTGGAGATATAATGAAGACTAATGCTGACTAAATGTCAAAGAGAAAACATTTAGAAAAATGGAAAGAGATCAAAAAATAAGGTCTTCCATTGCTCAGTGAGATACTTGAGTGTTTTACATGTTCTCTTGTGGATCTTTAGTGCTGATCAGATTGCTCATATTGTGTATGACAAGTTCTGCTCTGAAATACACACGTGGATGTCTCAAATACAGTAGACTATCTCAAATAACAGCAAATAGGTTAGGCAGCTGAATTGAATATATATCAGTAATACTTTCAGAACTCAAGTACTTGGTATATGTGATGATACCTGCATTTGGACACTCACATCTTGTTGTTTACATTTTAGGTTTAAATCTAACCTATAAGACTTCATTCAATATGTTTTTATTCTTAGTATCTTATTAATTAACTATTACTAGTTACACTGTAAAAAATTGCTTAATCATTTTTTATTGACCAATTTCTTTCTTAGAAAAAGTGCTCAATCTTTTCTTTTTTGTATTTTATCTTAAGACTTCTAAACCAAGTTTTAAAATGCAATACGAAAAAATTCCCTGAAACTTAGAGATATAATGGAAGGTTATATAATCATATAATCATAAAATATAATCATAAAATGGTTTGGGTTGGGAGGGACCTTTAAGATCATCTAGTTGCAACACCCCTGATAAAAGTAGGGACATCCTCCACTGGCACTGGTTGCTGAAAGACTCATCAAACCTGACTTTGAAAACTAATGATGGGATATTCACAGTTTTCTGGGAAACCCGTTTCAGTGTCTTACCAACCTCAGTGTAAAGAATTTCTTCCTTGGGTCCAATGTAAACCTACACTTTCTCAATTTAAAGCTGTTATTTCTTGTTCTGTCACTACAGGATTTGGAAAATTAAAGCCCCTTTCCAGTCTTCTGATCATTCTGTGGCCCTTTTCTGGACTCATTCCAACAGGTCCATGTTCTTAGGTTGGGGCTTCATAGAACTGGACACAGCACCCCAGGTGACTTCCCATGAGAGCACAACAGAGTGGCAGAATCACCTTCCTCAACCTGCTGGTTACACTGCTTTTGATGCAGCCAAGGATTTGGCTGGCTGCAAGCACATATTACCATATTACAATATTTTTATCTGCTAGATTTCCCAAGCCCTTCTAACAAGGATCTTCACAATCCATTCATCTCCCCCCCACCCTGCTTTCTCAATCCATTCACCCTCCTATTCTGGGGGTTGTCCCAGCTCTGATTCAACACTTTGCACCTGACCTTGTTGAACTTTACGGGGTTCACCTGGGTGTTAATATGATACACAAACCAGAGGCTACTCTTAAAAGACTTTTCCATATTTTCAGTCTGCTAATAAATTTAGACACATTTTCAGTAGCACACTTTTGGACTTTGGCCAAATGAAAATTAATAACAGCACATCTGTGGGCAGGAAAGGTGCTCAAGAAGAAATGATACTGCCCAGTGACCATTATCTCAAAGTGACATTGCCAAAAAGTAAAAAAGCATATTCTTACCACTATCAACTCATGGTGACTGAATTCTGAGCTATCTGGGTAATTTTCTTAAGTAAGATGCCTATGATTTTTAGATGTATTTCTTTCAAACATTTTAAGCATTTTCTGTGGGCTCTTAGAAGTTGTACAAAGAACTTAGTGACTTTAGCTTTCATTCTGTTCTTTGTGCCTGCAGATTTTGCCATTATTATGTCCATTTCTCTCTTTGCCCAATAAGAAATGCCTTGATTAGGATCAGATAACTCTTAGGTGTCCATTTTCTTTACTAAATCTTGCATTTTATTCAACTTCCCAGGTAAAATTTGGGCTCTAAATTGCTTACTTTTGGTGTATGTTTGGTCTGTTCTTCATTCTATGTTTCTATAGTTCCCTAGTGGTATCATTTTACTTAAAATGTAATCTTCTGCCAGTACATACAATAATGTTTTCCCCAGAGACAGTCTGTCCTTTTCTCATTCTTAGAGTCTTTCTGGATCTCAGAGCAAATCCTCTCCAATGGCTGACTTCATAAAGAAGAGAATTTTTTTTTCTATTCAGGGGAAATTATTTTTAGATGTACAAGGTCACTTCTATTGCTTTGAACTTTCAGTTAATGTAATACATTAGAAAAATCAGAAGAAAGATTGGTTCCTCGTATCTAGGTATAGAATCTTTCCATCGCTTTAAACAGCTGAAGAAACATGTCATTATCACCCACCATTGGATGTGCCAGTGATGATAAATGCATCTGTCATATTTGTGTTGATTTCCTATAAACTTTTTGAGATATATAAAGAAAAGAACAGAAAGATTTTTTTTTATCAACTCTGACAGTAAAAATCAGATTTAAAAAAAAAAAACCTGCAACTCTGATCACTCAAAAACTGAAAGAGAGAGAAAATCCCAAAATCTAAAGGGCAGGGCCATAGAGATTAGAAAATTATCACTAGTATAATCTTGGTAGATATGGCTAATCTATTCAGTTCAAAGGTAAAATAAGGGATACTTATGTGATTTCCGAGTTAAGTACTCTAAGCAGTCATCAAACATTCATGATTTTCATCATGAAATAAATAAACAAAAAAAATCTCTATCATTACAAAGAGCAAATGTTCATAGCTTTAACAGCTGACAGAATCACAAGTGGCTACTTGACGCTGCCTGGTCCTCACGGCCTTTTATGCTCTGGCTAGCTCAGGACCCTCTGGCCGATGGCAACGCCAGGAGTGGGGAACAGTGCGAGTACGATTTGTCTCAGCACGGAACCTCCAGAGCTCCATGCAGTCAGGCTCTGTGAATCCACGTGGTCGTAGGTCGTGGCGAAAGGAGAGAGAGGACTCAGTCTCTTCCAAATTCCCAGGAACGAGTTTATTACAAGGCCAAGGGAGTGATGACAAGGCAAAGGGCTGGGACTGCAGAGAAGAGGTCTGAGCCGAGACCCTGAGCACCTCTGTGTGTCGGGTTTTAAAGGCAAGGGGCGGTGAAAGCCTTGACCAATGGGGAGACATCAGAGGAGTGGTAATAGGAGGGGATTACAATGTTCAGGACCAATGATAAGGACACAGGGGAGGGACGGCAGCTAGACAATCAATGGGGCTTCGAGGAAGGGATAACGGGCAGGGAAAAAGCTAGAATAAAGGGTTGGGTTTACATAGACAGACAAGGGTTGAGGGCAGGGTGAAGGTGATGGATGGGGAATTCTCTGGAAATAAGGGATGGGTTTACAATGATGGATAACTGGGAAGGGACTACTCTGGGTAACAGGGGGGCAACTGGGGCAAACTAATTCAAACTTAACAAAGGTAGACAAACCGGCGACAACATCTCCCCCTTTCTTTTTTAAGAAAAGGAGGAAGATGTGGGGTCTGGGGGAGCAGGTGGTACAGCAAACCATTTGGGAGTGGTAGAGGGTGGAGGAGGAGGAGGTTCTAGATTAACACAATTAACTTGCGGTGGAGGGGATAACAGAGAAAGGACAGACTGAACTAAACGTTTTCGTAACATCGCGAACGCGCATAAAATAATAAAAATAACAAAGACAACCCATAATATTGTCCATATGATTGAAGAGAGCCAGCCAGAGACCCCCCCATCCTGAGAAAAGATTGGTGACCCAGTCGCTAGTCTCTTGATGGATTTGATGGATCATGCCCTTCATTTCTGAGATGGTTTTTTGGATGTCTGGGCTCCTCGTTGTCAGATTCATGCAGCAAAGCCCCTCGAATTCTCTGCAATCATGGTTATGCAGGAGCAGTAGGAAATTGATGGCTACTTGATTTTGAAGGGTTGCTCGCCTGGTTATTTCCTCGTCTTCGAGGAGGTCGCTCAGCGCAGTTGACGTCAAATTGGCTTGTTTGACTACCCAACACTCAAACTGGCCTAATTCGCCTAGGGCTTGAGCAGCGGCTAACCATGGCAAAAATACCGACACTGCAACCCGTTTTAGCTTACTCCAATGAAAAATTTCAGAGTCACAGTCAGGGTCAAGATCCTCTAGACTGCGCTTTTTAATAACCGAATTATTTTTTAGTTCCCAATTTTCAATTTGGGTCGTGTTGGGGGCAAAGAAGGACAACCGGCCTAAAGTACACGGCCCTCCGAGAAGGCAAGAGGGGATGCCAGCCCACGCTTGGTCCCCACAAATTAAGAATATGCCTTTGGGCAACTTAAGAGGGTGAGAACTAAGGGTTGAAGGCATCTTTAGGTGGGCGATGTTCCTGCACCAGGTGGCAGCTTGAAACTGTTTGTTATCTTGTATTAACTGAGGATACAGTGTAGGAACTGAAGGATAGTAACGGAAGTGGATACAATAGGGCGCTGGGGAGGAGTTTAATAAATCAAATTCTTGGGGCTCAGCAGTAGCTCATTCTAGGAAGGCCTGCCAGTCCCTCCAAAGGAGGAGGGGATTCTGGACAGGTTTCTTTACTTTATAGGTTGGTGCAGAGTGGACCACTCGCTGGGCCGGTTTGCCTTTATTAACTTCTTTAACTAATTCTAACAGGGACTCTGGGTACTCATCTGGCTTTAATGGGATCCCCACCAGGCAAGTGGTCATCGGATTTCCCGCTGCTCTGGTGGACAGGCATAATTCGTCTCATTGTAGGGACTTTGCTAACATGACCCAGACATTCTGTTTAGGTTGGGGCACGATCCACACTACGACTTGGGTCACTAGCAGCATCAGGATGGTGCCGGTCAGGGTGCTTGTCAGGATTGTCATCTTTCAGCTGGCTCCCTGTAACAAAAGAATTAAGCACTTTACTTAACATAATAGGAAAGTAATATATTGATAGGGATAAGGGGTTAGAGGTTTTCCTCCTCTTCCTCTTTTTCCGGGGTCACGGGGGTGGCCTGCATGGACACGGTGCCATCCTCTTGTTCGTCTGGTGGCCTGGTAGGATGTTTTGGGACATAAGGTTTCACCCACTTTTGCGGGATCCACCTTAGTCCCTGGGGCGAGGAGACACAAGCGTAACCTCGCCCCCAGGTCACCAGATCGAACGGACCCAGGACCTTTTGGGTCTCTAGGTCTCGTACCAGCACTGGAGGGCGATGTTGAAGCCTGTAGTTGCTGGTGGATTGAAAATGTCGAGCCACTGGAGGGTTGGGGTCGCTGTCACTACAATTCAAGAAATTAATAGTAAATAGTGCTTTACACAACCGATCTTGAGGGGTGTAACCTTTCATTGTTTCCCATTGATGTTTCAGGACACGTTTGAGCGACTGGTGGGCTCGCTCTACAATCGCTTGGCCGGTGGGGGAGTGTGGGACGCCTCTCTTGTGTTCAACTCCCCACTCTTGCAGGAATTCCTCCAGTTTCCTGGAGGTGTATGCTGGGCCATTATCAGTTTTAATTTCTTTGGGGACCCCCAGCACAGAGAAAGCCTGCATGAGATGTTTGCAGACCTGCTCGGCTTTCTCCCCTGCGTGGGCAGAAGCGAAGATGGCACCTGAGAAAGTATCTATGGACAAGTGTGCGAACTGCAACCTGCCAAATTCGGGAATATGGGTTACATCCATTTGCCACACCTCACAACTTCCTAGACCCCGAGGATTGGCTCCCGACCCCAGGGAGGGCATGGCAGTGGTTTGACAATGTGGGCATGTGGCCACAATGGCTCTGGCCTGATCTCGCCGTAGGTGGAATTGGCGAATCAGGCCAGGCACATTTTGATGGAACATCTGGTGGCTCAGCTTGGCTTGTTGGAACAAATCAGGGAGCTAAGCCACTAAAACTGGGGCAGCGAGGGAATCAGCCATTTGATTTCCCTCAGCTACCGGGCCGGGGAGATCCGTGTGCGACCTCACATGCATCACGAAAAAGGGTTGCTTTCTGTGGGAAACAGTGTAGATTAGCTTAGAAAGCAACTCAAACAACTTCGGATTTGAGACCTCCTTTAGGGCTGCATGCTCAGCCCTTGCAACTACCCCTGCTACATACGCCGAATCTGTGACCAAATTGAAAGGTTCAGAGAACCTCTCAAAGGCCCTGACGACTGTATCCAACTCAGCGACTTGTGGAGATCCCTCCACATATTTAATATCTGTTTCCCACTGCTGAGTTTCGGCATCTCGCCAAGTTACTACTGATTTGTGAGATGCCCCGGATGCGTCAGTGAACACGGTCAAGGCTTTGAGGGGCTTCCTGCTCCGCAATTCTTTTGGAATTACTTCGAATTTTGAATTGAAGAATTTATGGGCAGGGGCGTGGACAGAAACTTGTCCCTCATAACTATCTAAAGCAGTCTGGAGGGTCTCATTCTCCCAAAGCAACTGATCAAACATTTCTTTTGTCAGCTTATCTGGGGACACTGTCCCGAGACAAGCTAACCGGTACCCGAACGCATGCAAAGTCACACCCGGCCATCTCCCGAAGCCAAGCTCAAGTCCTCCCGACAAGCTGAGCCACCAGTTCTTGTGGCCGGGTGACACTCTTGGACCTTTGGTGGCTCAAGAAAACCCACTCTATGATCAAGAGAGGATTCTTAGAGCCTTGGTCCCATTGAAAAATCAACCCACAGAGGTGTGGCATTCTCCCTAGCACTATAAATTCAAATGGCAGGGCTGGTTCATACCGATGCGCTTGTCTCTCTACAAGGGCATCTTGCACTTTCTCCAGGGTTTTCCTTGCTTCTGGGGTCAGGGTCCTGGAAGAACTTAGCTCCTTCTCCCCCTTCAAAAGTGTGAAGAGGGGGGCTAGGTCTTCAGTAGAGACGCCCAGCCAAGGCCTGACCCAATTTAATGTCCCACACAGTGAGTGAAGGTCCGCTAAGGTTTTCGGATTGCTATTAATTGGCAATTTTTGAGGCACAACGGTCCTCTCAGCAATCCGCAGACCCAGATACTTCCAGGGTGGCATCCTTTGAACTTTGTCATCCTGGAGCTGAAATCCTGCAGATGTTAAAACTTTAACCACTCGGTCAAGGGATTGTGTAAGCAGATCATCATGGGGGGGCACACACTAGGACATCATCCATATAGTAATGGATGATGACCTCCCCCATCTCTTTGCGCACGGGAGACAGCAACGAGGAGACGTACCACTGGCAGATCGTGGGTGAATTCTTCATACCTTGCGGCAACACCCGCCAGTGGAATCTCCTCACTGGGGCTTCTCGGTTAAGGGTCGGAACCGAGAAGGCAAACCGTGGGGCATCTTCAGGGTGTAGGGGAATTTGAAAGAAGCAATCTTTTATATCGATTATGGCCAAATTCCAATCTCGGGGGAGCATAGTTGGGGTAGGCATCCCTGGTTGAAGGGGCCCCATGTCAACAATGATTTTATTCATTGCACGAAGGTCGTGGAGGAGCCGCCACTTGTCTTTCCCCGGCTTTTGAATCACAAAGACCGGAGAATTCCAAGGGCTCGTGGTTTCTACAATGTTACCCTTTATTAGTTGCTCCTCCACGAGTTCGTTGAGCGCCTTCAATTTGTCTTTACGGAGCGGCCACTGATCAATCCAGATTGCTTCATTTGTGGTCCAATCGAGCTTCTGGAAGGGGCGCTCCACAGCGGCCGCTATTAAAAATCCCGAGGGGTTTTCGGGATTTCAATCTTCACCCCCCATTGTGACATGAGGTCTCTCCCCCACAAGGGAACCTGAAAATCCGCAACGAATGGGCACAAGTTTGCCAATTGCCCATCCGGCCCCATAATTTGTATTATGCTCTTAGACACTTGAGCCAATTGGGTACCCTTTATACCCTGTACTTTTCCTGCCACGGGTTGCAATTCCCAATGTGACGGCCATCTCCTTTGGGGGATGATCATCACATCTGCTCCCGTATCAAGCAGACCCTTCAAGTTGAATAATTCTGCACCCTGCTTGATGCTGCAATTTACGATGGGTTTATTTTCACCCATTACTTCCGCCCAGTAGACGTCTGGTGCGTGGTCGTCTACTGGGACTCCCTCAGGGACAGGGATGTATTGCGCAACAACTTGACCTTTAGGGAGGAAATATGGTGGGTGAATGCAGCGCACTAAGATAATGAGATCTTCCGGACCACCCAGAAAGGTGATTGGAGAGATCTCGATCTCTGGGGGTGTGTGTTTAGTGTCCCCGATGGCGATGTACTTACAGATGTGTCCGGTATTTGTCTTCTCTCCCTCCAGTGGATCCACAGCAACTACTGTCCAGTGCTGGGTCTGAAAGAGGATGTCTTTAATGGTAGTCAAATGCCGTGTCCGGTTAATTGGCCATGTTCGGTGTGGTGAACCCCCCTCCCCCGCGAGACCTGCCCCATTTATCGCTTCGCACGGGGCAGGTTTGCGCCGCTCCCCTAGTTTTTTTTATTACAGTATCTTTAGGTTTCGCCCCCCGATTGCCCCCTTGACTACGGTGCGCTGCTAGGCAATCTCTGGCCATGTGCCCGGGTTGCCCGCAGTGGTAGCACTGTAATGTCCGCCCTGGTGTCTGCGGAAGTGGTTGCGTCACGGCTGCAGTGGGCATCTTCTTTGGTGGTGGCGGTGGAATGGCCCTGGACATCCCCACCATTGGAACTTTCTTGGCGCAAGCCTCGATGAGGATGTCCAGCGTTGGAGTCGGATAGAGGGGCAGACTGAAGATGACCTGCTTGCAGATGTCATTAGCATTAGCTTTCGCAGCTTCTAATACAAGTTGCTCTTGCAAGTCTGCCCTCTCAACCTGCCTCTGTGCCTGAGCTTGCAACCTGTCAATGAACTTATTGAAAGGTTCGTGAGGGAGCTGATAAATACTCATTAGATGTATCTGGGGCCCTTCTTCAGGTAAGGTATTAAATATTTTTTCTGCGGTCTCCATGATTTTGACTAGCACAGGCCGGGGCAAAACCCTGGCTTGCTCTTCTGCTTTGTCCCAATCCCCCTCACCGCACAAGTGATCTAGAGTTAAAGGGATTCCATCTGCATCAGTAGCAGTTTCACTACTGTGCAAGAGATTTGGAAGGATGGTCTCCAATGATCTCTTCCACCATTGTTTCCACAGCCTGAAATCAGCTGTGGAAAGGAGGCAGGAAAACAATTCTTTAAGATCACTGGGTACCATTTCGTTCGTGGAGAAGGTTGCTTTTAGTAAACCTTTAAAATATTCGCTACCCCTCCCAAACTCCTTCTGTGCCTTGCACAGCTCCCTCTTTGTTTGAAAAGAGAAGGCTTCCCATTCTCGGGACCGCCCCCCCCTCCACAAAAAGTCACCGGTGCGGCAAGGGGGATATTTACTAGTTCTGGGTTCTGGTTCCCTGGCCCACCCCCCCACCACAACTCCAAAAGCGTGGGAACCGGATGTTGAGGCGTGGGAACAGGACGTTGAGGTGTGGGAACTGGAAGGAGGAGCGTGGGAACCAGGAGCCGGAAGAGGCGGGACTGGAGGACTCGCAGAGGAGGAGGGCGAGGGGGAGGGGCAATGACTGGCAAAGGTGGGGTTTAGGTGTGTGATGTCACTTGAACACGTCCCCAAAGAGGAGGAAACTCTCAAGGGGAAATAGGAGGAGTTAGGGTAGGGAGAAAGGGAGGAGTTAGGGAGGAAGGGGTTGTTCACAGAGGGATGGAAGGGATTGTGTGAAGAAGGAGCACAAGGGAAGGTCTCAGCCATGTGGCTTCCACCATCTTGTGCCCTTCGGGGGCCATTTTGAGGGTTTTGGGTAGGACAGGGCAACATACAGGAACAACAAGAATTTGGGGAAACTGAGGCACAGGGATCTGGGGATAGAAACTGGGAATTAACAGCATTACTTAACAGAGAACTCTGAACCTGGGAAGTATTTAACAGGGGTTTCACAACTGGGGAAGTAGGGGAATGGGTAGGTGCTCTGACAGCTTGGCCAGGGCTGTCAGGGCAAGGGTTTTGAAGGAGACATGGGGAGCCAGGGATCTTATTACCCTTAGGAGAGCCCTGCACATTACAGCTCGCTCTGCAGGTCTCCCTCAACTCAGGACCAGGGGGAGAGGAACTCGGGGATGGGGAAACTGGGGAAACTGGGGAGGCTTGTGATGGCTGTTTCTGCACTTTCTGTTGCTCAATTATTGCCGATCGAATTAAAATAAAAAGCGTCACAAATTTAAAAACAGATTTGTACCCTTCATTTACTAATTCTGTCAATTTCACTCCAACTGAATTCCAAAAATCTACCGAATTAACTTTATCAGGGGTAATATCAGGAAAGTGCAGGAACATCCAGTTCACAAGCCTTTTTACCCTCCTTCTAGAAAACCGCTTATTCCCCCCCTCAAGGGTTTCCACAACTTGGTAAAAAACTCTCTTCTGCTGAGCTGACAAGCGTGCCCCCATCTTCTACCCCCCGGCTCAGCAGTCCCACCACCCCCTGGCAGCAAAATACAACTTAAAGAACTAAAAAGAGGTCAGGACTGGGCTACAGCACACTCTCCCTCCCCGAGGAAGTCACAACAGCACACAGGGGGACATACACACACTCCCCCTCCTCCCCCACTGGGGAATACTCACCCAAATCCTGACAGGAGCTGCAGGGGATGTCCACGACCTCAAGGCGATCCTCTGCACGCCCGAGGACTGCTGCCTTGATCCCCGGGAGCGCCACCCGACAAAAATGGGTCTGCTCTACACCGGGGTAGCTGCCGCCCACAGTCTTTTGTAAATCCACACAAGGAAACGACCTTTCCGGGGGTCTCCTCACGATGGGGAAGTCCCACATTGGGCACCAAACTGAAGCTGCCTGGTCCTCACGGCCTTTTATGCTCTGGCTAGCTCAGGACCCTCTGGCCGATGGCAACGCCAGGAGTGGGGAACCGTGCGAGTACGATTTGTCTCAGCACGGAACCTCCAGAGCTCCATGCAGTCAGGCTCTGTGAATCCCAGTGGTCGTAGGTCGTGGCGAAAGGAGAGAGAGGACTCAGTCTCTTCCAAATTCCCAGGAATGAGTTTATTACAAGGCCAAGGGAGTGATGACAAGGCAAAGGGCTGGGACTGCAGAGAAGAGGTCTGAGCCGAGACCCTGAGCACCTCTGTGTGTCGGGTTTTAAAGGCAAGGGGCGGTGAAAGCCTTGACCAATGGGGAGACATCAGAGGAGTGGTAATAGGAGGGGATTACAATGTTCAGGACCAATGATAAGGACACAGGGGAGGGACGGCAGCTAGACAATCAATGGGGCTTCGAGGAAGGGATAACGGGCAGGGAAAAAGCTAGAATAAAGGGTTGGGTTTACATAGACAGACAGGGGTTGAGGGCAGGGTGAAGGTGATGGATGGGGAATTCTCTGGAAATAAGGGATGGGTTTACAATGATGGATAACTGGGAAGGGACTACTCTGGGTAACAGGGGGGCAACTGGGGCAAACTAATTCAAACTTAACAAAGGTAGACAAACCGGCGACAACAGCTACTTTTCACTCAGTATGTCTAACATCCACCTGAGACTTTGCAGTAATAATTCCCAGCTCCCTGTCATCCATTTCAGCTTTCTGTTTCTTTACTGCTGTAGGCAAGTTTAATAAAACAAGAATTTAGGGATTCAAATTAATTATATTTTAAATAGTTAAATATTTGGTTACATATTAGGTCCATTTAGTATTCCCTTCTGTAGTATTAAGAGTGCTCTAGTCTCTTTCATTAAAATTAAAACCAAAAACAAACATACAGACAAAAAAACACAAAAACCATAAAATAAAAACAGAAACAAAACCATCCAAACTCAAACCAACCAACCAACAAACCAAAAAAAAAACACCCTAAACTCCAAATTTCTTTTTTTTTTATTGCAAAGTCTCAAACAATCCCACATGGATCAGAGGACTGTCTTAGTTAAGAAATAAATGCATAGGCTTTTTGCCAATGTCACCTCAATTATATAGCCATCAATGTTTTCACAGTAGAACACAAAAGCTGTTGATAGGTTTTCTTTCCCTAAGGTTCATTTTTCATCTACAGGATGACGTGGATACATCTAAAGTGATTGGACTAAGATGCCAGTTTCCTTTTGGGAAAAGAACAAAAAATTTACTGTTACCAAGTATGACCTCAGTTATCCACTCTCAGTTGTAAAAATGATCATTCCTATGAAGTGTAGAGAATCAAAATTTTTAAGTACCTAATTTACCTATCATGAGCATTTAAAAAATATTCCAAACTCAAAATTCCATTTCACCATTATTCTCTGCAGTATATGTTGTGGTCACCACGTATTTTCTAAATTATCCTGAGATAAACAACACTTGCAATGTGTATGTGGGGGAAAAAGTGGTATTTCATTTCTTCCAAGTTTCAAGAAAAGAATTATTTTATTTCTCTGAATTGAATGTATACAGTATACATATAAGTCTTCTGGAAAAGAAGAGGGAAGAATACCCTACCATAACCAACAGTCCAGTCTGTGAAAAACATTGACACTTTATGTTTCTAAGGCTGTGTATCTGCAACATTACCTTTGAAAAATCGCAGAAAATTGCTCAGATCCTTCAGGTCATAAACTGTAACTTCTGGATGATTTCAGCACAGTAATTTAGTATTTAGACAGGACTAAATTCTGTTACCTAAACAGAGAAAACTTTATATGTAATCCTGTCAATGATACAGTAGAATACACAAATTTTTTGTGTAGTAGTTGATTTATGTCCTGTAGACCTAAAACTGGAAGATAAACAGAATGAATAAATAATGAGACATTTTATAGATTCAGAAAATTATTTGAGTTGGGAAGGACCTTTAAAAATCATCTAGTCAACCCCTCTACCTTGAGCAGGAACATCGTCCATTAGATTACATTGGTCAAAGCCCTGTCCAACATGACTTTGAAGACATCAAATGACGGGGCACTCACAACTTCTCGGGGAAACCTGGTTCAGGGGCTCACCATCCTTACTGTAAAAATTTTCGTTCTTATGCACTATCCAAAACACTCTAAGAGCATAAGAGAGGGGCAAAATTACCCATCTTTTGATGCAATCCAGGATATGGGTTGGCTTTCTGGGCTCCATGTGCCAGCTCACGTTCAATTTTTGTCCATCCATATTCCCAAGTCCTTCTCCCAAGGGCTTTCAACCCATCAGTCTCCCAGTTTGTTATTATTATTGGAATTACCTAGACCCAGGTGTATGACCTTACAATTACCTTGCTGAACTTCATGAGGTTCTCTGTCTCTAGACTGTCAAGGTCCCCTTGGATGGCATCCCATCCCTCTAGTCTAGCAACTGCACCACTCAGCTTGGTGTTATCTTCAGACTTGCTGAGGGTTCACTCAATCCCACTTTATATTGCCATTGATGAAAATACTCAACAGTATTGAAACCTGTATGGACTCTTGAGGAACACCATTTTTTACTGCTTTCTACTTGTTCATTGAGCAACTTACTGCAGCTCTGGGTGTGACCATCCAACCACGTCCTTATCAATCCAACCTTCCTTATCAGTCCATCCTTCACATCCATGACTCTTTAGTTCAGTGGCAAGAATGTTGTGTAGGATCAGATCAAAAGCCTTACTGAAGTCCAGGTATATTATTGCTCAGTTGTTCTCATTATAATGGCATGAGAGTTTTCTGGGTTTCAGGCAATTAAATCAAGCTGATAGCCTATATGTTTATTCAACTGGTCTCAATTAATTTCCACATAGATGGAAAAAATATTTCACTGTTTTTCAAATATTTATAACAAGAAAAAAGGTAGTGGACTCATAATTGATTTTTTAACTTAAATGCTAAGAAGTGAGTAAGCTGAAACCCAGAATAAAAGAGGTTTCTTTAGAACTGGTAAGCAAACCTCCAAAGAACATTAATGGATTTTTTAATGTATTTTCACACTCTAAGGGTGTGCTAAAGCCCCAGATTACATATCAGATTTTATTTTTCCCTCCATTCCACTTTTCCTTTTAGAGTAATTCTAACATGCAGGTCTTTTTATTCCACTTTATTTAAAAATTACCAAAAAAAAAGTAATAATGAGATTTGTTTTTTTTACCAAAGAATTAGAATAATTAATATTAAAAAAAGGAAAGAATGAAACCTCTGGAAACTTGCAACAAGTTCAGAAGCTTCAGCTTGTTTTCTAGTGAAACTATTATTTAATATATTTATTTAAGTTATTTATTTATTCACCTATTTTACTGAAGGGCCCACAGGGCAACATTCAAGCATTCGTGATCTATCTCATTACAGTTTTTATTTCAAAATTTTCAAGAAACTTTGTTGTTTTTTTGGTTTTTTTCCTTATAATTGTAAAGGACTACAAGCCAGTAGCCTAAGATAAATTACTGTATATTCACTTTCTATCAATGTTCATCTTCACATTGCTCTAACCTTGAGCTTTACAGGCTGAAGAGATGAACTAAATGTGACTTGGGGCTGTGGGGAAAAAAAAAAAGAATAAATTGTCAGAAAATAGATAACTTGCTAAGTTATCCATTTCACTTAATCTTCCAAGTATATTCAATGTCACATTGCTTGACCTGTTAAAAATCAGAAATATAGTAACTACACATGCTTTACAGAGAGAAAAGGAACAAAGAATGATCTACTAATTTTGGAAGAAGCTGTAAGTAAGCAAAAAATAAATTTTAAAATTAATTATTACTTTAGAAGTTCAACCTCTTTTAAGATAAAGAGATAATAAATTATCTTTATCCAGGCAGACAACCCGGAGGACATCTAAATCTGTGTGCTAAATACCTAACCTATTAAAATATAAACAATCATGGAGAAGGCAAATAATCCAAACACAGAAGTGCACAGATATCAGTTAAAAGTTAACACAGCTACTAAAGCTAATGATCTGTACCTTTTAAAAATTTATGAAAGAATTATAAATTCACAAACTGAATAAAACAGGTTGCCTTCTCCTTCAACCTGTCTAAGCAAACTACTCTGACTTTCCAGCCTTATGTGATTAAACATATTTATCTTCTTTCCAACAAAGCTTAAAGGAAAATTTTACTATGCTGTTATTCATCTTCTCTCAAAGGTCCATCCACTGAGGAGGGAAAATTAAAGAAATAATTTTTCAGAGACACAAAACAAATATAGATGCTTAGGCAGAGGGTAAAAATGTTTTATGGTTTCACCCTTTAGTGATAAACCACCTCAGGTTAATATGGGATACCTATGTTGCAGTTCTTCTTCTAGTCTTCACAGTCTGGACTTTACTCTTCCAGCAAAGGATTCTCCATATCTGTAAAGGAGATCTGGTGAAATCTTTGATGCTTAAAATGTACTGGAATGGTTTATTCTAATCATTTATGCACTTTAGAAGGTTCTGGAATTGCCTGGGCGATTCTGATGTGTTTGTATGTTGTAATGCACTAAAGGTACTCAGCAGAGAGGCTACCCCTCTGTAGTGGTATACTGTAACTTCAAAAGGAAAGAAAACACAACCAGGTAAATAAATAGAAATAAAAGTAACCAAAGTAGAGAAATAAAAATTTGAAGCATGGAATCGATTTTTTAAAAAACATGGTTATGAATATTTTTTCCTAAATTAGCCATCATTTTTTCCCATGGCTCTCTCCTACTTCCCCTCCTCTGCCAACGTTTCCTTTTCTTTTTTTTTTTTTTTGGTTTTAAGTCATATCCACATGATTAATGGCATGTTTATTTATAAGGTAAAACTAAAATGTAAAAGAACCCTTTAAAAAAAGGTAAAATTAATCAGGAGTTGATAAACAGTACAATCTCTCTCAAGGCAGTAGCTAAAAGAGGAACACTTAAAATTAAGCATTGAATTCCTAGAAATTCCATTAAGCTGATGATACTTTTTATAAAAAAATGTTAGCACATGGTTGGCTCAAAAAGTTCATTGTACTCTCCTAGCACTCATGATTTTAATTGTAGTTACAGTAAAAAATGTGCATACAAATATATATACACATGAAGAGTGAAATTAAGTCTGGGGTTGCCTTAGCCATGCTGCCTTCAGCTGTCCTCAGCTGACACACTCTGGTCACTTCTGTGCCCTGGACTCCAAAGGGTGACACCTCAAGAAAGTGCATTTAAGAGTGGGAATAACACTGCACAAACAGTGAGGAGTAAGGAAAAAAGTATGAGAACAGGAACAGCCCTGCAGACACCAGATCAGAGATGATCAGTGTAGGGGAGGTGCTCCAGGTCTGATAGCAGAGATTCCCCTGCAGCCTGTGGTGAAGCAGGTTGTCCTCCTGTCTGTGGAAGTCCATGGGGAAGCAGATATCCACCTGCAGCCCACGTAGTATCCCACAATGTAGTAAGACTAGCCCTGGAGGAAAATGTGAGCTCATGGAAAACCTTAACTGATGCAGACTCTTGTCAGGAACTGAAACAGAAGAGTCTAAGAAGGAGAAGGTTTTTTTATATGTAGTCTTGACCTGATGACTTGATGCTCTTGGTGGGTTATATGGATTTTTTTACCCTTTTCTTACAGGTTTTTTGTAAATTTTGTGGCAAATTTATGAAATTTTCCCTTATTTCACCTTGAAACAATATAATAAAGAAACCCACAAAGCATATATTGATGACAAGTAGATCCCTGACACATTTTTTCCTACTGCTTTTCAGATAGGAGAACAAAATGGTATGAAATATTAGTGCATAAAACACTCATCCTTAACATCTCTAAAATATATTTCTTAAAGAAACAGTTTCTAGTTTAGAAAATAAAAAAGAAGAAATGAGAAAAAAATGAAAAAAAGCTTCTAAATGCTGAAGGAAATGAGTATACAATCACCAAGCAGATAAAATCAAATTGTGTACCTTAACTAGGGAAACAAGAAATAATGAAAGAGGAATATTTTATCCTGATTTGGTCTTAATGTTTGTTCCACCAAAACCTGGATTAAAATACAAAGCAAAAAACCTGCAAGTCAGATACACTCTGAACTCTGAAATTACTATAGAATAATGCAACTTCTTATATGAGCTGAGATAATAGCATTCTCATCTTGCCCTATGAAATCTGAATGTCATGAATTCCTGGTTTGAAACATAATTTAATAAAGGTCACTTACCAAGGTAGAAAACAGGGGAGATAAGGAAAAACCCTGCATAGCACATCTGTTTAGAATGAACTGATCTGACACAGTTATTAATTATCACAGATGCCTTAGGGTTGGAATAAAGCTGTTAACTCAGAAGCAAAATGTTTTCCCAAAGTCAGTCTCAAAAAATGGCAATAAACCCAGAACTGTTCAATCTATTCTGTCAAATATCTTTTCAGAAGCTGTGGCAATACTAAGGTAAAATATTAAAATGTGTTAGTAAAGTGTAAATCAAATGGAAAGATTTTGATCTCAGATAAAATGTGTTTGATTCAGATGGAATAGCACTGTATTAGATTTATGAAGGCAATTAAATGAAATATTGGCTAATATTTTAGCATGCATTAAAGAAATCAATTAAAATAGGACTTGGTACCTCACTAGCTTTAGCACACACAGTGATTCAGCTAAGCTATACCTATAATATTTGCTCAAATATTATCACTCCTCATTTCAGATGACATGGACTGTTGTCATGACATCAAGATAAAAAGTTTGACAGGAACATGCCATTTTGCTCAGTTAGTTGTAAAGCTTACTCTTATTAGTAGTACTGACTGTATAGACTAAGAAAATATATTTATATAGTTGTTTTTACTTAGTAATAAAAAGTATTTAACATGTAGGCATCTTGTTGATTCTTAATGTCAAAGACATAGATTAATAAAGTTTCCCTTAGATAGATTCAATCCTGGGTTTGTATTTTTTTTTTTTTTTTTGTATTTTTGGGGTTTTTTTAAATCTGTATGTCTGAGAATTTTACCTAAACATGCATTTAGACTGACCTCACATGTCCACATTCAACCATGATGATTCTTAAACCCTGAGACCAAACTTTGTATCTTAGCTTACATTTCAGTACATGAACTCTATTTACCCCTAAAACAGGCAGGTCACACCCAGCTCTTGGAATGGTCCTCAATATGTATTATCCTCCAGATAATTTACCTGAAATAGCATCAGGTGATAGAGGCCACAGGCTATATGTGGGATCAGGCTAACAGTTAAGTGATATGGGCCAGTGCTTCAGCTCATTATCTGGCACTTTGTGGGGGCTACGGGTCACTGTGTGATATCTAAAACTGACTGTATAAGACTTGAATCATTCTGCTCAGATCACGCTGCTCAGGCAGCTTCTAAAAACTGTGATGCTGCAGTTAAGTACTGTTCAGAAAGTACATGTTTAGAAAGCATGAGCTGTGTAGATTCATAGCAGCTGAGAGATGGAACGCTACCAGAAGGATGTATTGCTTCACACAACAGCTAGTCAAAAATATATTGTTGATAACAAAAATGTTGGAGGCTCAAAAAAGAATAAAGCAAACGCATGGAAGAAAAAGAAAATCACAAAAAGCTTTACCATCTATTGTGCAAAAAAGTGCACATCCTGATGGGAACTATGCCTATGTATTTGACTGTTCTCATACCCTGTGCTACTGATTAATGCTGGAGAAAAGTTACTAGGCTAAACAAGTATTTTGTTGACCTTATATTGACATTCTAGCATTAATATTCACCTCCTGACTTTTAAAACTGTTCATTTCAAATTTTTACTTACATTCAATCCTAAAATACTGTGCTGCCTGAAACTTAATGCTGTAAGTATTATTTTGTGTGACTTTCTTTGCATTTAAGACCTTAGAATAAAGAAGCATTTTAACAGAAGTGTAAATGATGAAACAAAATATGATCAACTTTGCAAAGATAAAATGCAAAAAAATGTTATTGTGGACAGTAATTGTTGACATAATTCAAAACACCAATTACATTAACAGAACAAAAGCATGTTCTGGTCTTTCAAACAAATAAATACCTAAGGAGATATGTCTAGAGGGTCTAAAGCCACCCAAAAATGAAAGGTGTGGTCACCATATGTGATAGGATGTATTTGTAAAGGTAATTTAAGCATCTTGTCAACATTTTTGAGGCAGTTCTTTTTTTCATCAAGACCATCTCACATGCAGTATGTTCAAATACAAAGTTATTTAAACAATGTGATTTTAGTTGTGGTGTTATAAGTAATTCCATTAAAATGCATTTATCACATAGTCAGGCTGTGAAGAGATAGTCTTCTTGTGTCTTGTGATCAAACTAGAGAAGATAATTCAAAGCATTTTTGGGAATACTGACAGCATGGGGATTTTTTGCCCGATCTTATGCATGTTAAAACTACCACCAAAAACTCCAAACAACATAAATATCCATTTCTATGTCATGTTGAAATATTGACACTTTCTGCTTTTTCATTTTGATTTGGTTTCTCTTTTGAAGTCATGAAATCATATGAAAGGACATAAATAAAGACAGAAGATGAATACTTATTTTGAAGTACAGTTATGGCTTTCTAAAAATAAATTTATAGTGCCATTTTGCATAACTGAATTATATACTAAGAGAAATATTTCTCACTCTTCATTTTTTTGTTTGTTTTTGTTTTAAGAAAAAAGATTCTATCTCTATTTTCACTATTATAACATTTATAAATTAGTAGTTTTTAAGGACAGATACATTGAACTTCTATTAGATGAGGGCTTTTTGCATAGGCATTTTTGTGATGCATGGGTTGATTTTTCACCTGTTAGGGGCTCCAAAAGACACAATTTACTCTCAGTAAAAGTGGAAACACATTTCATTATTTTGTAAGTAGACGTGGAAAACTGTTTATGCTTCCTCTTCTTTAGCTCATTTGAATCACTCAGCCTAGAGGTTATGTCTGGAAAGCAAATTTTTCCCAAAAGTCCTTTGTTGATGACAGTTAGATTCACAATCTGGGGATAAGGGCACCTCTGCTTTGATAAAGAGAAGTCATGTGCAAGACAAAAGCATATGTCCGTAGCTTCAACATCTGAACAAAAAGGGAGCAGTTTTAAACTCCCTCTTCTTGTATTCTTAAACATTATTACCCCCATTCCACATGCTGAACTGTAAGCCTTACCTCCTTTGATGCCATGGCCCCACCACTGAAAGTGTACAAGTCTGTGAAGTGACAACAGTGAGTTCTTTTGATCCAACAAACTTCCGGCATAAAGTGAAACACCACTGAAGTGTTCCATCTGCAATGGTGGTGCTTTCAAAGCTTTTTCCTTTCCTCCTGGGGCACATTGCCAATTCTCTTCTCCTTTTTGCAAGCTGTTGGAAAGTCATGCAAGCATACAGTGTTTTATATTTACCACAAGGTAACATTTAAGCAGTGGAAACTCTTTGAACAGCAAGTTCCATTGTATTTATCACAATTAATTAAAGGGAAAGAACAGAAGGGAAACGTGTAACCTTCATCTGGTTCAAACGAAGTAGGGTGATGTTTTAAAGATTTTCTTACTGTTCTGAAACCCAGATCACAGATAATTCTGAGAGAATTAAGGCTCTTAATAACAAATGGGAGATTTTGAAGTTGTGTTTCAGCTACCTGTCAAACCCTGGTTCCACTCCCCAACCTTTTTCCTCGTAATGCTTAGCACTTTTAATCTTCAAAGTACTTCAAAACACATTAACTAATTAATCCTTTGAGCATCCCTAAGAGATTAGTAGAAAACGATGTGATCTCTGACAACCGTGCAAGAGCCTTGAGCAAGGCAATGAACCCTGCATCCAATAAGTATTATTGTCAAGGTCTCCTGAAGTCCACGGCACTCTGAATATATATTCTGTTAAAAACTTCGAGAAAATGTAGAAGTATTTAAAGAGTAAAAAGCAACATTTGAAAAGGGTAGGTGGAATTGAAGGACAATGTTCAAATATACAATCTGGAAAAAAAGGTATTACTCCTTCAGCAGTATTTCTTAATCATCATAAAAATGTATATTCTCATGCAGTAGTATCTTTAAATATCTATAGCTATCTTGCTCAAGAAATAACAGTTCTAACTTCTGTATAAGCCCTGATGTTTACATTTGCGATAGCAAATTAAGCAGGACAAGATTACAGGCTTCAGCACTGTCATACACTTCTCCATAACACTAACATCTTTTTACAATGTTTGCTGACACTTTTTCCTAAAGCCAACTTAACATTCTCACCAAAAAAATAATGCAGCTTTGTTAGAAGCAATTCCATTTGAATACAGTCATTATATTCTGAGAGATAAGAAATTATAACTTTGTAGGAAAAAGCATTTCTATGCTGCTAGTACTAGAGAATGAGCCCTGATCCTATTTAGTTATTAAGATGGATGTAGTCATAAGTTGCAAAAGCATAGCATTGCCATAACAATGGCAAAGATATTGAATGCCTGATGCTTAGAATATTCTCAGTGTACTTCAAGAGAGTTGCTTCATAAGAGGCTGTCATAGCTGAACAAGTGGCAATTCACCTTATAATAGCCTCACCGCTTGGTTTTGTGGTAATGATTCTCGCTACAAGATCTTTTCTTATTTTACAGAAACTTCAATAGAAGGAAAAGACATAAGTAATTTTCCAGAATAATCAATAAATCCAGAGTCTCTGTTCACAGGCCACTTGTAAAATATGAGCTTCAAACAAATCTAGGTTTACAATTTCCAGATCCATCATGAGTGTTCTGCCTTAAAAATATCATCTTTTTCTTTCTTGGAATAATTTTGACAATAACAAGTCTTGAAAATGTCTTACAGGGAAAAATTGTTGAATTTTGTTCTGCAAGTGTTGGTTTTCAAAAGTGAATTTGAGGAAGGAAAAATGAAACTTTTCTTGACGTGTCATTTTCTGGGGGGTTGTAGTTCCCAGAGAATGGCAGGAACTTGAACCTCCCTCTGTGCTCAATATTTCCTGTTAATTTTCTCTAAAAGTTGCTCATAAAGTTAGCTCACTCCTCTGAAATTCCTAGCTCCTCTCTTGGGTACTGAGCTTGGTGCTAAAGGACAAGATCTAAAATGTAAAATTGTGTAGCCTGATGGCCGTTGTTTGGCCCTCACACAACCACCCATGTGTGCAGCTCGACTAATGCTAATGCTTATTGTTCTTCACTTTGTTCAAGAGACAAGAAACTGCAAAGCAGGGTGCACTCTCAGGCTGCCATGGCTGTGAATATAAGTTGAAGGAATATAAATTCAGAATTAATTATATGATTTTATGTATTACACAATAACATGCAAGTATGTGATTTTATGTTTACACATGTACTTTTCTCAAATTATTTTCTCTTTTCGTCCTCTCAAGGTATTGTGTTTATTTATTGGGTATATCATTTCATTCACTAAATGGTTTTGCATTAACATCATTGCCTTAATTCCTAACAAAAAGCATTCATACTGTCCTATCACACTGCATCATAATTTTTTTTTAATGGTGATAGTGATCAGACACTGGAACAAGTTGTCTGGAGAGGCTGTAGAATTTCCACTGTTAGGGATATTCAAAACCCAACTGTACACCTTTCTGAGCAACCTGCTCTACCTAACCTACTTTCTGTAAGACTACAATATTTCCAGAGATGCTTTTACCTCAGCTATTCTGTGATTTTAGTTACAATTTAGAATTCAAACTGGAGCCTTTCTGAAGGAAAGGAGAGCAAAGATCTGTAGCACATTCTGTCAAAAATCCTGGTTCTAAATTTTTTTTTTTTAACATACTCGGTTCTGGTCAAGTATGTCTGCTTTCAAAGAAGATAAATTCTATTGACTGTAAATTTAGTTCTTCACTGAGTATAATGAAAATTTAGACAAGTTACACACACTTAGAAATCTAAATTGTTAACAGAAAACCTGGATACTTAATCTGGAGCTGAATTTCATATAAAATGTTGAATTAATCTTCTTTTCTGGAACCACAATAACTACTTCTACTGCACGAGACCATAAACATCCCTTTTAGGGACAACAGGTTTTAATTTCTATTCTCTGTACCCTACTGGTTAAAATAAATTTAAGCTATATTTTAAAATGCAATTTATGGGTTTCCATTGCTAGCCTACTCTATTTTGCTGCAAGATAGAGTGAAAACATAATGGTTCAATGTATTACCAAAGTTTTTTACTGAAGATTTCTCAAATGTAAAAAAATAACCAATGTTTTTATCCATCTCTATGGTAGACTGCTTGAATTAAATGGAATTACAAGAGAAAACTTTGTCAACTTTGTTAACATTTATAGTCTTATACAGAGTGCACTGTTGCAACAAGATTACTAGATTATATTATCTTCCTAATTAAACATAATATTTCTGTGTTTTTTATATAAGGCTCTTTCACTTTCTTTTTCTCCTCATTCTTCCCGTAGCAAAGAAAGCTAGTGAAAGAGGTCAGGTCAGTTCTGCTTGTTTTTTTTAAAGTTATTATGTTATTGATTACTAAGAAAATCCTGTTCCATTTCAAATTGAGATAATATTTTAAGGTTTGTTTATTTTTTAAATGGAACAATTGTCCAGATCAGTCTCCAAAAGTATTATACCAAAAACTGAACAAAAGCCAGAAATACAGTTAAAGTAATGGTGAAATTTTTAGCTGTAATACTTTATCTTTTGTTAAAAATAGATTTAGGATAACATAAAATTTGAAAGAAGTTCATATGAAGTTTTGAAATCCTTTTTTTTATATTTCTTTTTTTATCAGTTGGTGTTTTGAAATGCTCCATTTGGCACATCAATCTAACAGGTAGATGCCCATCAGTTCAAACACTGAGTTAGATACTCAGCTGCTGAATAATAAGATTACAGATGTATAAGAGCTTCTAGATAAGCCTGAAAATTCCCTTTTTCCTCTGGATATAAATCTAATGGGTTTGGTTCTGACACAAAGGATGATATTTCTAATCTTTATGGAGATTTAATTCACTAGGAGAAGGTGAGTGACAGTAAACTGCCAGTGGTCATGACTTCCTACTTGGGCCTGCCATTTAACATCTTCCTTTATTTCTTAATGAAAACTTTTTCTTAGTTTGTGATTATTTTCCTTACAGGGGATCATATTTAGCTTTTCTTTCTAAGAAAGAAAATACCAAAATGAGCATTAACTATCCTCAATTCTATCCTACTGACTAAATAAAAATTATTTCTAGGCCATCACTTATTCTTACTCTGCTTTTTTTTTTACTATAGTGCTCTCCTTCTAATGCTCATTTTGTGCACTTGTTGGCATGTACACAAGAGTGTGTTTAAATACCATGTGTATATCACAGATTTCTGGGCATATCAAAATGGACTGGGAAGTAGCAGTATAACCAAGAGTAATAAAGACTAATTAGGAAATCTTATTTTATTCCCACCCATGAGACCAAATATGAAATATTTGAGGATGCTGAATGAACTCATGGTTTGTAAAATACTACATTGACTGGAAATCTGGAAAAAAAAAGAAAAAAAAGAAAAAAAAGGTCTGACATCTGCAAAAGGTTATGACATATGGTTCTCTTCAGAAAGAAAGAAAGAAAAACCAGGAAACTGTAGATCAGTCAGCCATGGGTCAGTGTCTGAAAAGATAATGGCCTTTTTTTTAGAAACTTTTGCAGATATCTGAAGGAAAATTTGCATGTAAAAATGAATCTAGTCTTAAGAGTAGTCCTGGTTCAGTCAGGATGTAAAACTGGTTGATGTCCTCCAGACAAAATTTTTGTGACTGTATGAATTCAGGTTTACTTCTCTTCCCCTCATAAATAAGTTTATTAACTAAAGCAGGCTAAGACAACTCATCCTGAAATACAGAAAATGAGGTGATCACTGTTAGAAGTGGGTTAGAAGTCTTGCTTTCAACATAAATTTATATAGCATTTGTGAAAACATAAAATAAATGTATTGATAAATGCTTTCTCAGAACCTCTACCAGAATAAAAAAACACCAGCCTGCAAAAATTATATATCTAGATCTACCTCTAGATATACAGCTCTAGATCTAGATCTGGTCAGAGACAGAGACATACCTTTTCCAGGTGAATGTATTGAAAAAAACCCATTTAATCCATTGTTTTCTCTAATAGTTTAATTTTATTTTTTATTTTATTTTTATTATTTTTTATTTTATTTATTTTTATTTAATGTTTTTTTATCTTTTTCTTTGCATTTGAAAACTCTGTTATGCCAGATAACTCTTAGTGTATCATGGTTCTTATTTGGCTGGGCCTGCATGGGAATACAGAGTGGGGATTGCATTCAGATGACTCGAGGAGTAGACTTGTGTCTTTAGAAAGTTAAGTATAGCAACACTCAGCTATAAGGTATGCATGATATTATGATATTTTAGATAGAATGCTTGACTTGTAGCTTCTCAAGTATTGCAGGTTTAATGTTCCTCAACTAATATCTTTGGCAGGACATAATATCTTTTGTTGTCTAGAAAGACTGCACAATTCTAGGTGCATTTGCTTTTACTGTAAAAACAGAAACAATAAGCACAACAGTTTGATATTTTAAAGACCACTGGTTCAGGGCAGTGGGACTTGAGGATGATCTCAGATCAGAATTCTGGGGCTGTGTATGCTAATCCCATATTCTTATCACAGTCTGTGGAATTGTTGAACCCAATTGTTCACAGGAGTCATTAGAATAGATCTCTCTTATGGAGTGTGCTAGTTTCTGCTAAATCTGTGAAAGAGATCAGAAATTAAATTTAGTCCTTTTTTCAGACACTTCAAATATGTAATACTGAATAATTAAATGTATTTTTTTTTAAGAAAAGTTTAGGTACAGCACTTTTTACTTAGAAAGCTGAGAAATGGTCAGAAAATCAAACTTAAATCTTGGGTGTTTAAAACTCTAAAACTGATTAATCTTTGAAATATTCTAAACCTAGCGCTTATAAAAGCATCCAGTGTGATTTGCACTCAGCAGACATAAACTAGTCATCTGCAGTAGTTATTATGAACTACACCAGCTATGATTTTTTTCTCTGTATTTTCAATTTGGTATACAAACCAGCTAAACACACATCTTCTGGAAAAGTAAACTGTAATACCCCTGTACTCAAACACACTGAGCAGGCCTTCCCACGTGAAGTGCAAGACTCACACAGCTGATCAATGCCTTCCACTTTCCTACATATCCAGCTCATGCAGACCAGCTGAGGGTTTTTTTCTGCTTTCTGAATTTTGGCACCAGACATCCTGTCAGGAAGTTTGTATCTGAAATAGGCAAAAAACAGGAAACATAGAAATAGAAGAGCTGGAGCGCTCTACTTTGGCAAGGGTGCCCGGATCAGACAGAACAGTCCCCTCCTCCCACTCCATTATTTTGTTTTATGCATCTCCTACCATTCAATCCAGTTCTCTCAGGATTGGTATCATCAGATGTGCTTGCCATCACTGCATCAGTAAGTCACTCAGGAAACAGCCACCTGAAAAACTTCATTAAAACATTAAAAAACATAGCAACTAGATTTTTTAAAAAAAAAATTTACATTTTTTACCTCACTTTTAAATGCTTACCTCTGAAGACTGAAATGTGAGTTCCAGTTCTGCCTTCAATCCCTTTCCACACATAATGCTGAGGGTTTAATGTACTGAGCATTTTCAAATTCCAAACGTAGTTGAAAAATCTTTTCAAATATAAGCCTGAGGGTCCTGCTCAAGGACATACAATAACTACTACTCTGGAGATTATAAATTCACATAAGAGGCACTTGGACAACTAGCTCCAATTATCTATAATGATAATTTTTGAAGTTAAGCAACTATTACGGTCAGGAAATTTCACAAATATGTGAACAAATTTGTGTCAGTTTGGCTGCAGAAAAGACAACTAGGAGAGGCAATCATAACAAACATATCCACTTGCAAACTGAATTGGTGTTACAGGCTGGATATTCTCTATGCTGTTTTATCTCTAAAACAGAAAGATCCATTGCAAAATTATAAGATCAGAAGGTGAGCTTAGTGGAAGAAAAGCTGCTGAAATAATAATATATTTATAATTATATTCATAATTATATTTATAATATTAAATATATGCAGTTATTAAAGCCCTGGCTTATAGATCTGTGCCTCAAACTATTTGCTAAAAATTTCTGGTTTGGGAGTTTTTTGGTTTTTTTGGTTTGGTATTTTGGGTTGTTGTTGTTTGGAGTTTTTCTTTGTTTGGCTGTTTTTTGTCATTGGTGGTTTGGTTTGGTTAATTTGGCTTTGGTTTTGCAGGGTTTTGGGTTTTGTTTTGTTTTTTTTTAATCACAACAGGAAGAAGATGAAGTTGCAGACCAAATTTGATAGTGGAAATTTTACTCTCTGTTCATATTTATCTTCACATTGAAGTTTACACAGATGTTCTAAATAAAATTCAAAGTCTTCGTGAATACAGAGAAAGGGATGAGCAAACAGTGAAAACATGTTATTCCCTTGCTTTCTGGGAGTCGCATCTTCCTTAGAAACCACAGAATTTTAAATTAATTATCAAGTCATGTAAAATTAATTTCTGATGATCTATTCATACCTTTCAAAAATCAAAGTATTCCTTCAGGGGAAACCTGACTGTTTTGTATATTCGTTGGACAAGGAATAATATTACATATAGCCTATTTCTGCAACTCTTACTTGAACAAGACTTAGACCAAGTTAATGAAAAATCCCATAAAACTATGTAGAAACTCTTTTGGAAGTTCAAAGGAACAGGAACAGCGGTCCTTACGATGTAGTCTATTAAGCCAGATAGACCATCTAAAATACCAGTGTATTATTAAAACTTTGCATTGTTACTCAGCTGTGCAAATTTTCACTTCAATAATCTTTTTTTCCCTTATAAAAGCTTTCTAAATTCACAAAGCAGTCATACTACATCTGCTCTTACACTGTATTTGTTATCTCTGTTCATTACTTTAATTAACTAATTTCCACCTTCTTAGTTTTTAAATCTACAAATTAGTATTTTTTTACTTCACTATACTATCTAGCTTGAAGTCTTAGTAGCTACCAGTGTAATTAAAGTACATGAAATGTTAAAAAAATTATGTTACCAATACCAAATTAAATATATATCATGCTTTTAATGACCACATATTTAGATTGTCCCTGTAGCTCAAAGGTAAAATTCTTTACTGTTTGATTCTGAAGATTATTAAATACATTTTCAGATGTATTATTATGTTTTATCAGGATTTTTAGAGGAAAGTGAACAGTGCAATATATGCCAAAAATTACATCCCAGCTTGAATGAAAAGTTTTGCAAAAGCTATAAAAAAATTAACATTTTAGCATTATTCTATCAGACTCCATTTTGCTTAATAAATTATTTCACAATTGAACTCCTTTTAATAATGAATTATACCTTTAAAAATATAGACATGCAGAAAGAGATTTCTTGTGACTAAGGTTAACACATTGATGGAATGAGGCACTAACATCCTAATAAAACCCACGGACATTTATTTATGTATTCTCATCAATTTAGAAGCCAGACTTTCCAAGAGGTATTTCACTGTGGCATAAATGTTACTATATATTAAAGAAAAGTGAATTGAAATTATAATCTTCCAGATCCACTGAATTATAAAATTAATGAATAAATTAACGTATAAAGACATTTTTAGGGCCATTAATTTTATACATTTAGTAATAGTCATCTAAGGTCAAAAGACACTGAAAAGGGTTAAAGAACTAGGAAGACAGAGACATTTTCTCTCAGCATGGACCAACAGCTGAATGTGGCCATTCATTGTGGTTAAAGGACATTTTTGAAGGAAAAAAAAAATAACATTGATCATTTCTGATAGCATAAAAAATATCTAATAATCTAGTTGTTAGATAGCTCCCTTGATATCTTTGGTGCTTGGAAGGAATTCCCTATTCTGCTTGATTATCTCTGGGACTTATATCCATTCTTTCCATACTGTTAATCAATGCCTTGGGGTAGGTGTCCTTTGAAGTTGTTCCAATTTGCTAAAGCAATTAAAATTTAGTGAAGTATAAACTATCATCAGCTTTTAATAGCATAAATTATTGGGAAACCTTGATAAAAGATATGATTAGACTCACCTCCAGTGTAGCACTCATGTGCTTGTGGTGTAATCTGTTTTCCAGTTTCCTTGAAGCACTCAAGCTGGACACCAGTTCAGCCCACAGACGTTCTGGGCCAGGGTTTGACTCCTTTGCCTTTGGTGTCCAGTGACAGCAGAGGCAAGCACACAGGCCTAGCAGGCACAGCACAGGAGCTACAGAAAGCCTGTATGGAGACACAGCTGCTTGTCAGTGAAACCTTTAAATCACTTTAAACAGTAAATCGGTTCCAGGTAAGCAACACAGTTACAGCAATTGCATGGAACCCTTTTTCCATAAGCAAACACTTGTATTAGATATTTCCAAATTTAAGCACCTGCAGTTTTGAGAAGAACCTTAGACTTTGTGTTCGTGCTGCACAGAAAATGTTATCTGATGTGGATGGATGGCAAAATACTTAATGCAAAGGGAGAGTCACATGACAATATTGTCAGCTATAGCTATTTTTAAAAATTATTCTTCTTTTAACATGTATGAAGCAAGAAGTATATAAAATAATAGAATAGCTGTAGAACCTTAGAAAAAAATGAAGTAATACGATTCTTTTCAGTCAGGAATCAGAGGTACCAAAATGCAGGACACCTTACACAAGATTAAAAAAATAATTACGGATAGTTGGAAATAAAACTCATAAATTAACTCAGAAATAGCTTCTGAAAAAGTAGCTTAAAAATCATCACACTTTTCAAAAATGATAAGTGTTGCTAAACATCAGCTTCAGAAAACAGTGTCAATTTGAACAGTCAAAGGCATGGGGAAAGGATATAATGACTGACAGGATTTCAAGCTTCTACTAATTCGTATACATTTTTCAACAAGTCATAATGCAAGATAAAAAGAAAAATAAAATAGAAAATGTCCTAAAGAGTCTTTTGACAATTCGGAATTTTTTATACATGGATATCCTATTAATTTCTTAAAATGGGCTTTTGGAGAGTAACAGAAGTATTTTTTCATTAATTGAAAAAAAAAAAAATTAGTGACACAATGGATGAAAAAACCCCAATCAGTCAATGCAGGAAATACTTTTCCACTTTTCTACTCAATTTTGGGGTCAGCAGACTTCCTGGATCAATATCCCCTAGATAAAGACATTTTAAGAGAAAAAAAAGTCATTCTCTCTCTTAAACTAGTGTTTATAGTTGACTTTATATTTGCTACTACACCACAGAAGAATAAGGAAATTCTTCCACAATATATGCTGGACAATTTCAGGTATTAGTTAACCAGTCCACAGACAAAAGAAGAAAATTATAGCTCTTTCTATTCCTTATTAAAAATGAATTTTAGCTCTTTTGAAAGCAAACGATGTTTCCCATTATAGTCAGTCTCTGCTATACCTGGAAAATGACTAATCAAACCCCAGTACTATTATCATAAGAATTTAGCCAAGTCCAGTTACATTAAGCAATCAAAAGCATCTTTAACATTGCATTTCAGTGTGTTTGTGTAATTCTATACCAAGGATCATAAAAAAATCCAGTGAGGTTCTGATTAACAACAGTCATCTAACATAAGCTTGCTTGAGAAAATATTTGTTGTATCTGACTTGCCTTAATTTTCAAAAAATGCTAAAAGCCTTTATACACAAAGTATATTGATCTAACAGAAAAATGGAAGCATAAAAACATTTAGAAATACATAATTTCCTTTGTAATTTTCTTAGAGATTTGTTTTGGTTTTTGTTGGTTTTTTTTTTCTGTAGTCCAATACGTCAAACAATTTCCCAATGAATTTTTAAATTCAGTGTTATTATAAATACGTTTTTGCTTGTTGTTGCTTGCACAGTGCAAACAAGATCCTTTTATTTCAGCAAACACATTTTCTACACATAATTTATATAACATCACATTGAATAAAAGTATTCATTCTCTACATTCAGAACACAGTGAAGGAGAATGTTGTCTGGTTTTGCTGAGGTTATATTCAATATTCTTAACATAGTAAAGTGGTTTTGTTCGATCACTATATAAAATTTCTAAAATAATTAGGCTGAGAATCCCATTTTGACCTGAGTTACATAAGGAACACAGAATGTCCATACCTCGTTTTGATAGTTTTAATGTCAGGTGGAGTGCAACAATATGGAGATTGCAGAGACTCCCCTCACCCATTAGACATGGGTGTATCAAGGACACTATGATCTCTCCCATGCTTCCAAGTGCACCTCTCATCCCCTGGTGCAACAGGCAGCGGAGATGTGATGGCAGTGGAACTTTATTTGAGTAATCCATCAATTTCTCTGTGTTAGTAGGCCCTTCTTTCTTCTAACCTGGAACTAATGAACTTAAAGAGGAAAAATACTACATTTTATTGTCATAAACAACCAAGAAAAGATAACATTCCTTTATTTTGCTCTTCATTTAAAAAAATAAATAAATAAAAGTTTCCTTACCATAGGATATTTTAACACTGCTCTTCAATAATTTCAAACAGCAAGCAGGACTCAAGCTACATTGAAAATAATTTTTAGTCTGCATTCTTTTTTTTTTTCAATTTCCAGCATTATCTGTTTCTGGAAGATATTGGTCTTGGACCCTGAAAAACTGCAATTTCATCAGGATCTATTAACCTATTAGGATAAGCAATGCTTGATGAGGCTGTGTGAGAATCATTACATTCTCAAGGCTCCAGTGGTTTCATGGAATTAGGAAAGTGGTAATGTGATTAATGGGAAGCTTCCACTCATGATGGAATTTTTCTTTACATTATTTAAATTTTGATTTACTCCCACATAATTATGTATTTCAAAGTCAAGATGAATCAATGCATTGAACAGATAAATGTCAGACTATAATTGGCAAATGTTTCATAACAAAATAGAGATAGGCTCTTAATTTTAAATTACACTAAGCATTCCACAAGAATTATATTCCACATTAGAATCCTGCACAATACTGTATCAATATTCTATTAATATTTGCCTATAATACACTGAAAAAATATCCCCAAAATACTTTTCATCCATAATATACTCTGCATGAGGAATAGAATTTTGAATTTATAAAACTATAGGAATGCCTAAGGGTCTCAGATAATAAAATTTAAATTTAGAGTGGGAAGAATGACAGATCCATATGTGATTTTGTTGTTTGGTGCTTGGTTTCTGTAACAAGAACAGAAAAAAAATCATAGGAAAGAATGCAACAAAACTAGAATATAGCATTAAATAACTTTAAACTATCAGGATTTTGTTTTTCAAGACAGAACAAATTTAAGGAAGACCTTCCTTCTAGGATCTTCAAATAGTGAATAATTATTGGAGTTATTTGAATTCAGGGTGAAACTGGAGTTAATGATGCCACATTTATAGATAGATCCTATCTTTTCCAAAACATCCTTTCCCAAAAATAAAGGGCTTTTTCTAGTATTCCACCCTATTTTTCAGTTTTAATTCTATTGACATAAGCATGTGCCTAATTTTCTGAGTTCAGGTTCATTTCCTGCCCTTGTTATACAATAGCAATAGTAATGAAATCTGCTTTCTGCAACTATCCTTACCTCTTGGTATGCTGTCTCCACAGATTTTGCCCAAACTCTTGATTATTAAAAAAATGGCTTTATGTTGAACTCACAGTTCTGGCTCTCAGCTCCAGAAACTGGTTGAATGGGAGTGTGCTAACTTCTCTTTGTGTTAAGAATCTTTAGATATTTACTAGTGAATTTTTTGAAATTGTAGTTGAAAGGAAATGTCATCTTCAACACTTATAGTATTAGATGGCATGGAAAGATGACTAGGAGTAAAATTAGAAACAGAGAAGTTATAGTCACATCCTAGCAGAAGTTATAATGGTAGAGAAATTATGGGTATAATACTACTCCCAGGATGGAATGCAGTTACCATGGCCAAAACCTATTCCACGAGGATTCCCCACACACAGAGTTTGCAACCATAAGCACCTGCTGAGGGGATGGAAAGGAGGATGGAGCAGAGTGGAAACCCTGTGGCCAAGGCTCTATTGAAAGCCTTGCAGAGAAGTGACCTTAATGATACTTTACAGCTGATAAACCTCATAGCAGCTGCCACTCAGGGAAGGTAGGAGAAGGTGTCTTGCTGCCCAGCCAGCAACTCTGGCAAAATCACTCTCCTCAGATGAACTTGGTTCGCTACAGCCTAATTATAATACAGCACACACCTCCATCCCAAAGTTACTGCCCCCAAGGTATGACCACCTCTCACTGAGCAAGTGTCTATATTTTATTGACTATACCTTCAAGAGCACAGAGCGAGAATTTTACACCAATCAGTAACAAAGATGTGTACCACTAGAGTCGTTCAGGCATCACCTAAACATAAATAAATGTATAAAGGTAAGTTGGGAATGGGGGGTGGGGGGGAATTTAGGGGGCTCCATTGTAACTTCTTGAAATAGTCATGGGGCAGGTACACCTATTGGGTAAGAACCGTACTCTGTGTGTACTGAGCACTTCTACTGGGGATTAGCATTTGTCTGTGCATTGCTTTGAATATGTTTCTTCAGTCAAATACCAACACAGGCAACCCTCAAACCTTAACCTGTCACAATTTTATACTAACAAAGAGTGTTACGCTGTAAACTCTTGGTGTGAGCCCTTCATGGGCGCTGGCAATCATCAGCAGAGTGGAAATAGTGGAATACAGTGGAAGACTCACTGAGGAGTCTCCGTTATGGTGTCTGTGTGTGTCCCTAAATAAGTCAAATCACCCTCCCACCCAGCAGGATTGCTCAGTGAAGAGTCCCCATAACAGGGCACTGGCAGGCTGGTTGGGCACAAGGGTTTTTGCTTTCCTGGATCACTGACAGACAAATCAAACACCAAGGGTCAAGGAAATCTCTGTTTTTCACATGACAGTTGGTCACTTAAATAACATTTTATGACAAAGTCACTAATGACTTTCCTATCTCCCTCTCCTTGCACTGTTACATTTGTAACATTATAACTTCATTATAACTTAAACAGGATTTTTTTATACAGGATCCAGGTTAGACAGAAAAATACAGCTCTGTTACAATAATTACCCCTGAGAGAAAAAAAAAACTAACAAAATTTCTTTGGAGCTGTGGTCATTTCCAAGACAAACACGAGGCAGTTTGTGGCAGTACTGATTAAGTCAGTCTTGACAGTAGACTTCTGATGACTTGTAAGGACAAAAAAGTGTAGATTTTTTTTTTCCTGGACAAAATGTTTAGTGTCATTTCAAATGCAATAGGGTATACAAGTCATCCAACCAGGTCTGAGCTGTGAGTGTGTATTTACATAAGTAGTTGCTGGATCAATGCTAACTGCATAATAAGCCAGTATGTCACTTGATATTCTGGCCTCTGATAGGAACCAATTCTTCAGTATAATAGAAAAACATGCAGGTCCAATGTCCTTCCTTTACTGGTCCGTTAGCATATATTTTTTAGAATAGATAGTATGAGTTAGAAAATATTTTTGAACACTTTTTTTATTTGTGATTAACTCAGAAATAAATGTTTGTTTATATTGCAGTGTCTGAGGGTCAGTATGTCTGCTTCAAACTCTGTGGTTATGTGCAAAAGAGAAAGAAAAACTCAAGTTTCTTCCATGCATATAAAAGGTTATTGTCAACAAAATTAATAATTTATTGAATTTTACACAGAAAATATATAAGCCTTGAAATCTATCTTTGGAATACATTTTGAAATTATAAAAGTCACCTCTAGCATTGTTCCACACTTGAAATGCAATCAAAGCAAGCTTTACTTAATAAGATATTTCTACTACAGCGCACAGCCAGTTTAATGGGTGGTAATTTGAAGTAACTTTGATAAGGTTAGGTCATAGTTTGAGTGAGTTAATCTGAGTTCAATGATAGATGAACATGCTGTGTTAACTGGTAGGAGCATAGGAGAATCAGTGCTTATAGACATTATTTTAACAAATTGCCATTTTAAATCACCTTCCTCAGGGTCTTTAAGCAGGATTTCATCAATTACGTGCTTACAGCTCACATTAGTGATGCACATTAAAAAATTTCCCACATGAATAATTTAGAAAAAAAATTGACTATCAAACCCCTGTGTGAGTTAGCGCTTGTCTATTTAAGCAAAGTTTTACTTAAATGATGCATGACGTGCAATATTTCAAAAATGTTCCTTCTGAGATCTTGAAGACAAGATACAGAGGAAAAAACTGTCCTTGCAATGGTTCTATATTCTGTCATGTGCCTTTTAGTTTTTCTGACGTGTGACATTTTTGCTGGTTCTGTCATTCACATTTCAGGACTCACTTACTTTAAAAAAACTTACTCTTCAGTAGGATTTCTTTTCTTTGACATTTTCTGCTAAGTGAAGGGAGCAAAATTTGTCTATTAAATCAATTGCATAAGAATGAGAAGTGATAAGAATTTTTTGATGAATAATATGCAACATACAAAATGTCATTTTTAAAAGCCTCACACTTGTCTTTCCTTTAATAGCAGCAAATTTCAAAACCTACCTGAAAGAGGTTGTAGAATACATTTGATACCTTGTGAAGATATTTTTTTTTTTCCATTTCTCTTCAGAAATAAATTTGGTTTGCTTCACAATTTTACTTGGGGGAAAAGAAAAGGAGGGGGAAAAGTACTGGATTTGGTTGGGATATGGAGTTTATTTTCTGCACAGTAGCTGATGTAGAACTATGTTTTGTACTTCACTGGAAACAATGCTGATTACAAAGGTTACAGAAAGGCAAAAATAATATCACCTGAACAACAATAATGGACAGATGCTGACCAGAAAAGCCATTCTGCAAGAATAACGCGATGAGAGAATACAAAGGTACATGTGATATTTGCAGAATCTGCAATAAACTCAAAGTTCGAATTTCATTGTGTTTTATTTTAAGCACTTAGCTTAGTTACTACTGCAATGTGAATCATGCCTTTAGTTAGGTTATGTGACAAAAGGGATTCTTGATGCAAAAAAAAAAGGAGTACAGAGGAACAATGGCAGGTGTGGGAGCTGAATAACGCCCTCATCTGCCACAGCCAGAGTAGCCCTGTGCAGTATGTCATCAACCCATAAATGCCACATCTCCACACACAAGAAAATAGGGCTTTGCACTTATCCTTCTTGAACTTCATGAAGTTTTCATGGGAGAGGTGAAGTGAGAGAAAGATGGGGGAGGGAGCAGGGGGTTTAGGGGTGAAGACAGGGAGGGAGGGAGTGGAGCTGTGCCCTCAGAGGATCTTATGTCCAGTGGTCAGAATGTGGGAAGACTGGGAGGGCAGCTAGACAGACTCCTAGGTATACTGAAAATTTTGAGCTGGAGAAATCCACACCATGCATATGTGTATGTATACGTGTGAGTAGGCATATATATTTCCTAGTAATACAGCTACAACCTGCTCATCTAGAGAGGGGAGCAGGATGTGGCCACTGTTGTAATTTTGTTTGTGCAAGTGTTGAGTCTGAGCTGATCTGTGCAGCCGGCCGTGTATTTGTACCTACAAACAGGAATGGGGATGCACCAACTTCATTTCCCTTGTACTTCTGAATTTTGTAGTCCCCTAACACTTTCCTTTCTAATTATAAAATGTTGTATAGCAGTAAAAGAATGGGTTCTGGAACTACTCCTAACTTAGACACATCCATCCATCACTTAAAATGTTATTTGATGGATTTTAGCCTAAAACTCATTTAGATGATGTATGTAAAATCAAAATCCAATTTCTTGTATCTAATGTTAAGAGAAGACATTTAAGGGAGCAGGAATGGATATTCCCTGACACCGAGAAGCAAAATTCTTTTTCTTAGGCCTCTTTTAGTACTTTTATATATGTTTCATTATTATCATTAGTTATTGCCACTTCAGTCTTTAATAGCTTTTTATTCATCAAACGAAAGGAACGATACTTATCCTCTTTTTTGAAAGTAGTGAGGTATAATTGATTTTCTATAGCATGCACTTTGTTGTACAAGAGTTTGTATTAGTGGAAACCATTATTATTGAATTAGAATTATAATTTAATTGTCATTGCTTTTGTATGTCTAAGTCAAATATGCAGCATTCTCTGAGTTCAGTATTTTATGCATCTATACACTATAGATGTTCACTATACACTATACACTATAAGTGTTCAGATCAGAGTCTCTTAAGTTCTAAAAATTATCCAGCATATCATAGAAACACAGAATTGTAGAACAGTTTTGAGCTGGAAGGGACCTTTAAAGGTCACCTACTATGTGTTTTTAGCAGATAACTGATGTTATAGGGGAAGTAGGTATTTACACCTTGATTGCAGTGTGTCATCTTTCTGCTTCAGTGGATTGAATAGCTTTTAAATCTTTTAGAATGCATCATCTTGTGTAATGTCAACTCACATTGGCTTTTCTGCATGACACAATATAACGTGATGGGAGGTGACACAGAAAATGTAATGCGGTATGACACATCAGAAATGTAAAGAGTGCTGCAATTGGATAGTTTGTGTCAATTTAGATAGGAGACTTCAAATCCAAAATGAATCTGGCAGACACTAATGGTGTGAATGTTACAATAACTACTGCATGTGTGAAACTGTGAATTCTGCAGTTCACAGTATGTTGAATAGGTTCAAAAGTAAACTGAAGTATTCGGAAGAATGAGTATTTGTAGTTGACAGGGGCATGCAGGTTTAAAGTATGAAAAAAAGTTATATGTCACAAAATGTTTTTTTAATATTTTCTGTTACCTTTACTTGCTTATTTTAACTCCTTTTCGAAGGTATGGGCTACCAAACCCAAAATTATCAAAAAGTACATGTAATTTTCGTATAACATTATACCAAATTTAATTAGCATCAGATAGTCAAATCTAACAGGTATGGATGGAAAACTTGCACCCAATTATCTCAAAAACAGTTTTAAATACTGAAATCATTCCGAGCTGATTTTTGAACATTCCAATGGAGTTTCCACCATATAAATCTGCTGCATAAGTCAGAAGTTCTAAGAATTTTTTCACAAGAAAACCTGTGCCTTTCAGACTGTGGTTTAATTTTACATAAACAATGCAGTGTAGTACTAATGTATTGGATTAGATAATTTTTTAGAATTAAAAATCATAGAAAATCCAAATAAGAAAAAGAGAGTAAACAGAAGACCATGAAACAGGAGTTGCAAATATCAGATGACTGTGAAGTGAAATGAGAATTTTCTAAAATATTGGTTTATTTTGTTTGTCAGAGAAGATGTGAATGCTCCATAACTGAAATATTCATGGCCAGGTTTGATAGGGTCTTGATCACCCTGGTCTAGTTGAATAGGTCTCTGCCAATGGCAGCTATTTGGAACTATTGAGTCTCTAAGGCCCTTTCTAACCCAAATCATTCCATGATTCTATGATTCTTGCCTTGTTAAATCATTTGTACATCTGAGACTCACTGTCTCTTTCCCCTAGGAAGATCTCTTTTTTTCTTTCTTTTCCTTTTTTTTTTTTTTTTTTTTCTGGTTTTGCTTTATTTCTTTTCATGTGCCTATGCGCTTTAAACCATGTGCTAACCTTCCTATGGTTCAGGTCTTTTACAGGGGAGGAAGTCATTAATTTTCCTTAATTATTGAAAGTATTTTAATCTATTATAGAACTCTCTAGTTTTCTCATAACTGTGCTCTAGAAGAGGAGAACATTTATAAATGTCTATAGATGTTAATTTTTTCATCTACTTTTAGACTGTATAAAAAGACTGAGTGGGAAATTGAGTGTTTTTAAAAATATGAAGTATGGAAGAGCAAATGTTGGCATGTGGGACAGGAATTCTTTAGGGCCACACCAATTATTTGAAATGAGATAAACAACCAGAAAGTCTCTTGTGCAGGACAGCAACCCACGGGATATCACAATGCCTACTTTTATGTTAGGAAAATTGAAAGAAAAAAAAATAAAAAATAAAGTGCTATGCTGCAGAATAGAACTGAAAAACAGGGTGTAACAGACAGGGGTGATGCACTGTAGTTGATAAGGCACAGAGAACTTTAATTTCTTTTTTGTACTATGTAGTTTTAGCCCTTCAGCAAAAGATCTTTTTAGTGATAACTGCTACCCTCCTCTAATGATTCTTTCTTTGTTGAGACACAATTTTTTTTCCTGTTTTTTTCCCAGTAGGGGAGCAGGGTAAGTTAAAGAGATTTTTTTTGTTATTTTTTCCTTCTATCTGTTGAAGTTTTTTTGCCAATATTTCAATGGCAAAGAGAAGTGCATCAATGTTTGGGAGAAAGAAGAAAATCAACTTTACTGCCAGATTCACCAGCAGTGATTTATTCCTCTGTGCAGTTTCTGCAGTTCCCATTGTTTCCCATTAAGCTAGAGTAACATGTAATTTTTGCAAAATCACGTGCAATGTTTCCTGGTGAATGCTATTTGCCATCATCATTTTGACAGAATCAATACAATATGGTGTTATAGATGAGATCAGACAAACCTTGAAAGATAAGTTGTAGTGCACAGTCTCACTCAGCATCAGACTGTCTGGAGATAGTGATGGTCAGTCAACAGCTTAATATCACTCTTCCAAAGAATGGCATGAACAAGCTCATGGCTCTCTGCAGGTGCCACTTCTGGCATGCCATCAACTACTTGCCAAAGGCTCTACTGAATATGTTTGATTAATAACTGCATTCGAGGCCAAGTGCATTATTTTCCAAAGTAGTGACTCAGAAATCTCATCCTACCTGTATGTAGAATCAAGTTGTAAGAGAGAAGGTGGTTGTGTGATTTCACATGCTCCTGATGTAGTATCTTATCCTAAGGACATTGATTATCTTAGACATTACCCACAATAATCTATTCAATTACTTCTGTAATGGTAAGTAGTTGGCTCTCTTTTATAGTAGGTAGGGTATGAATACAGTTCCATAATTTTTTCAGTTGTTTGTACATATTGATTTTTAAACTTGTTAATTTATTAATTTAGGGCTCAGTTCTGGAAGTATTTATTCATACATGGCATAACTTTGCTTTTTCAGCCATACTAAAAGTTTTTGCAACCATTTAAGCACAAAATTAAACATGCTTTCTGCAGACTGTGGCCACATTTTGTCATATTTTTGTGGGACTTTTTTCTCCATTTGGATATTATCTATTATTGTGGTTTCTGGCTGTGAAACCTAGACTTGACCTGTCTTTCATGTCTAGTTAATATGTCCATTCATCTCTTTCAAACTGTATTTCTGACTATGGAATCCGCTTTAGCAGAGTAAAGCAAAAGCTTTTGTTAGTGTTTCTAGCCAATTTCCCAGTTCAGATAGCTTTTGTTAAAAGACTGATTTAAACAGGCTCTTAGCAAAAGGGAAATAAAAGTTATTTTAGGAAAAAAGGCAAAATTATCATCCACAGTGTAGTTTTTGGTATTCATATCATAATGTGCCTATTCTCTAATGTCTGTAGAATCCTCCAAGAAGTGGGGTCAAAGTATGTGATTTAGCACTGCAGGAGCCATAGCATTGCAGGACTTCATCTCTGTCTAAACTTGTTAGTAACACGGAAAAGTACCACATCTTAAAATAAATTCTTCTTTCATTAAGATAAAAGAAAATTATCTTGAACCCAGCATTAAAAAAATCATGATTTTCTGCCTTGACAAATTCTTTGCTACTGCAACAGAAATTCCTTTCTGTAAGGTGCAAGGATCTTATACCAGAGACTACTGTTTGATTGCCCTGGCTTCGTGGTCAATGTTTTTGGATTTTTAGCTTCTCCCACCCAGCATTTATCTCTTCAAAGCACTTCTGTCTTTTCAGATTCTGATCCAGCCATTCTTCATCTGTGCTCTGACATCACTCAAATACCCAATTTCCTGTGTGAATACCATGTCTCTGCCTCTGAAAGTCAGGTGAAGGAGATTTTGGTTATGGGCATACTTTTGGCATTGTGTTCCATAATATCAACCCAGTACTTCCTAAGAATTCTGTAGCCCAAACTTTTCTACTCCAAAAACCCATGAAAAAGAGGTGAAAAAATATGACAGATGAGCTTATTTGCACTGTTCCTCTTAGCAGCTCACATGTATAGGATTCAAAAATTACATTTAATAATGAATATTTCAGGAAAATATTTCAGGAAAAAGGAGAACTAAACAGGATTATATTAATCCTGTAGCAAATACAATAAAAAGACTACATTTTCTATTAAATTATCCTTCTATACTGTTTTCAGCATAATCTCCCTTGGAACCCAAGTAATAAAGAGGTAAAATGAATCATATGTATTACATTAAAGCTATTGAACCAGATATCCTCACATGGATTTACCGACAGAACTAACCGTTGAAGAACAAATCTCCATCTCTTGTATGTGAAGACTGACACAACCAGCTGAAGTACTATTTCTCTCACTCCCAGGCTTTCAGTGGACACTCTCCAAGGTCATGGGCCTGTTGCATGACATGGCAAGAGTCAGTACAATTGACAAAAAATATATATGGTTATACATAATTAATCTGCATTTTTTTGCAATTATTGTCAATTCCTATGATTATGACAACTGAGTCAAAGAATGGCAAAAACTTATTGTAAGAAATGTTGGTCATAGGAAAGAGAATGTTGTCTTTTAAATAAGAAATAACTGTAATGTGACTAATACCAGGTATGACACTTGAAAAATGAAAGGTACTTAAAGGTCAGGAAGAAGGATAATTAATCTCATAAGTATTCCCTCCTCTATTAAACCTTTGAAGAATCTTAGGAAAGATGTCTTCTTTAGTATATTTTGCTAAAAGCAATCATACTGAAAAATAAAAGAAGTTTCTTGCTTAATTCAATTGCATATATTTAACATATGCTGACACCTGCATGAAAATTTCAGCATTCTTATGAAATGAAAGAAAGGAAATGTCACAGAAAGCCATTTCAATTAAATTACAATTCTTGAAAGATTCATGTTTTCTTTGATTCATATATTTTCATGTCGATAGAAACATCAAAACAGAAGGTAGTTTTGTAGTAGTATTTTGGAAATCGTATATGTAATGTTATGCAAATGACCGGTCTGGTAGATTTATCTTCATTTTCTGAGTCTTCTTTTTTGAGATCCACACCTTTCAATCTAAAATCTCAATCTGGTATGTCTGAGATGATTTGAGAACAGTTATGAATTACTTAGATACAAAAAGACTATTCTGAATACAGTCTATTTAGTTCCCATAAAATTGTCCCTGCACAAACTGACTATAAGAGAAAATGTCTGTGTTTTTCTTTCTCTGGAATTTGGTTTGGACATAGCCTCAGGTTTGGCACAGCCACTGGAGATTTAACATATCCTAATCTATAAAAGACAACAAATTTATGTCTGTTTCTCCTACTTTCAGTGGAATTTCATGTTCCTTTGCATCCTTAGAAAAAGCAAAAATGCTGATCTACTAAAAAAGTCTGAGCTTCAAAGCTTTTTTTCTATTTTAGTGAAGGTAGCAACATTATCGCTATCCCACATTTGAAACGAAAAAGAAATCTAAAAATGAAAATATATTAGAAAATCTTCTTTCCTGCAAGAATATAATTTTATTCCCAGTTGTTAAAATATAATTATCAAATAAAGCTTGGATTGTTGTTACATTTGGGAATGATATTTGCTGTATTTTTATTACCTCTGTAATTTTCAAAATGTTAATGTATGCATAGAGTTGCAGATGAAATTTATTAAGTTAATTATCTTTCCAGTTATTTTCCAGTAAAATTTACATTTTACTTTTTTGCTTGGATCTTTCTGTGGTAGTTAATTATTCCACTGGTAGATGTGACCTTGTTCCTTAGCACAGAGGGGGCTATATATTTATTCATAGAAACAGGCTTTTACATCCTAAATTAGATAATAAAAGTCTTGTTGGATTCTGACAGTATACACTACTATGTTTCATCTTAGAGAAGTGGCATTATCTCAGTAATATCATGCAAATACCAAACAAATTAAACAGTGCTGTAAAGCAAGAGAAAAAAATGGAAAAAATTCAGGATAATGTGAAAGAATTCCAGAGCCTACACTGTTCAGCAGCTGTTTGATAGATTGTCTACTAAGATACTCGATGCAAATACCATCTTAAAAGCTGTCAGTGCAGCATAATAGTAATATTGCTATTTTCAAGATATAAATGGTTTTAACTCAAGAATCCACAAAAAGCTTGTGTTTGGTTAATGACTGCTTTTGTAATTTCTTTCTGTAACAATGATTAGTGAAGACATTCTGACTTGGGTTTTTTTATTACATTTGAGTGATGAAACTGTGAAAGTATGTTTATATACTATGCGCTGACAGCTAAACTCACTTTAGTTTAAAAATAAATTTGCAGTATTGCAAATGAAAATAGAGAATTCTCTGAATTGTTTAAATGTGTTACTGAACTATAATTAGTACATGCATGGGGCATAGTTTAAGATTACTTAAATTTTATGCCACAGGGCAATTGTTAAACCAAAGTAGTTTTATTTTGTGTCATTAAGAACCCAGATAAAAGAAACACAGAATGACTTAGGTTGGAAAAGACTTTTAAGATCCTCAAGTCCAAACTTTGAGCACCAGTTTGTCAGCTAAGCCATAGCACCTTGTCCAGTTGTTTCTTCAAGGCTTCTAGGGACAGTGACTCCACCACCTCTCTGGGCAGCCTGTTCCAATGCCTGACCACCCTTTCAATGAAAAACATCTTAACATCCAACCTGAACCTTTCCTGGTGCAGCTTGAATCTGTGTTCTCATGACCTGTCACTGGCTGCCTGGGGCAAGAGGCCAACACCACCTGGCTACAGCCTCCTTTTAGGTAGAGTGGTATGGTCTCCTGTCAGCCTCCTCTTCTCCAGGCTAAACAACTCTAGCTTCTTCTGCCACTCCTCATTAGGCCTTTCTCTCTAGACCCTTCACCAGCTCCATTGACCTTCTCTGCAAACTCTTCATCATTTCAAAATGTTTTCTGAAGTGAGGGGCCTGAAACTGGACACAGGACTCGAGGTACAGCCTCACCAGTACAAGTAATGAGCAACAGCAGTATGAAAGAATAACTATAAATAAATGCATAAATAAATAAATAAATTAAATGGGCATCAGCCACCTTTTATAAACCACATACCAACCATTCTCTGATTTTAGTCCATCAGTCTCTCCTGTCTTTCCATAAGAGGAGTCTGCCTTCCTATGAGCATCTTCTCCTCCCAAACCTCTAACCTCTCTTAAATGTTGCCTGGGACCAGAACCCTTCACCTCACTCCATTAATTGACATGTAAAGAGGTTGTCTACATATGGAAGCAATTGCTTATGTATGAACACACTATCAGTAATTTGCTAAAATCCCCCATATCTTCCAAAATAAACATCATTCATATTGTTTTAAATTTTATTCAACCTTTCTTTTATCCTGAAAAAAAAACCCAAAAAACAAAAAACTATGCTTGTTTTATGCTTGGATAGATGAGGAAGCAATGGAAAAATATGACATCTAGGAGAAATTAAAATACTCTATGACAGCTAGGAAAGATGGCAGAGACAAAGGCTTTTAGAAGCAACCCAAATGGGTTCTGCATATTCAAATAACTTTGTTCCCTGTTAGTTCACAAATTCTGCTGCTTAACTTCCATGTTTAGAACATTTCCAAGTATTATTCTGAAATAAACCCTCCAGTTTCCTTTGAAGAAAAATTCAAGTGAAGTCCTAAATATTGTTTACCACAAATACTTCTCCTTTTCAGCAATAAGGAGTCTGTATCAGATTTCTCTCTCTATGATGAACCTTCATGGTTCTCTATGAAATAGAGAAATAAGAATAGAAAGAATTGTATCTCAAATCTCTCTGTGTTAAGAGTGTCTGCTGTCATACATATCCCAAAAAACACATATTCTTAATGTCTGCTCCAAAATATGTCTCTAAGAGTTGAGTCCTTTTCTCATTTTTAGCAACTATGAAGTTTAATAATAATTAATTGTATATCATGAGTGAAGGTGACTTTGTATTTAATTCTTGGTTCAACTTCTCCGCAAACTCACAGAAGTTCTCTAATATATGTCTGAGTGCATTTTCCAGTAAAAACTAAACAAACTTGGTAGAAACTCTCTTAGAAGTGAGGTGGAGGTACTGCAATTTATATTGATGACAGATACACCCCTGAAAAAGGATTGGGAAAAACACAGTTTTTCTGTGGAAGAATAACACCTAGCTATCCATCAAGAGGACATCTGTACTAAACAGAAATGCTTCTATTTGTAATAAACTAGTTTGTTCTGTTTTCAGGTCCTATAATCTGAAATTTTTTTGGTCAGGATGAGTTGCTATAGTCCTTCACACAGAAAAACATAATTTGGTGAAATTAACACAAATGACAGTGCAAAAATTCATACTTTTTAATTCTGAAAGACTGCACTTGATTTCTCAAATTTTTTTTCTAATTTACATATCAAAAGGTGCTTTTGAAAGATAAGAAATATTCCAGGAAAAAGAAGTAACTTCTCTGAGATTGTGAAAGTATCATGTCAGTTATTATGGTAAAAACAAGTTTAATCAGGAATAGAGAGAAATTGTCAACTCATTCCCATGAATGAACCCATTTTACATCCTTTTAAAATTATTATTAAAATATAATCTATTATTATATAAGATATATTTGGTTTTCATATGTCTTTTAAATTCTATTGGACATAAAATGAGAGGTTTTCACATTATGTAACTTTCATCATGAGCTAGACCTATAGCTGATGTCATGATGTCTATTTTGGATACTCGTTTTACAGTAAAATGAATTGTACCTAACAATTATCTGTTTCAATACAATATAAAGTTATGTATTCATCAATAAATATACTTACTTTAGGGTTAAAAAAAAATCTTACCTGGAAAGTCTGAACCTTCTAAAAGAGTGTGTCTTAGATAGTCAGGATTCTACTTCGAATTAGGAGTTTATTGTCGCAGACAGAACTGAGACCATGAGTTCTCCATTCTATAGGGAAAGGAAGAAAAAGAAATGAAAGAAATGGGCAAGGGAAATAAAAGAGGAACAGTGAGAGAAAGGAGAGAAAAGGAAGGAAGTGCAGAAGTGCGGAAGGAAGGCAGTGCGGAAGTGCGGAAGGAAGTGCGGAAGGAAGTGCGGAAGTCCAGGTGGGAGGGAGGGAGGAGAAAAGAAAAGGCTTCAAAGTTCAGTCTTATGGCTCTCTCAAAGTTTTAAAATGTCACACAAAATATAAAGGTTTTTGATGGTCCCACATAGGATATCAGCTCCTGCTCAAAAATATCAACTTATCTTAAAAGTCATTAGCAAAATTTAGACAAAAGTTCATTTACAGTTTGATCATAAATACTTATAACATAAAATAATTGCTAAATACAATAGTATTATTAAATTTTCATTTCACAAAATGACTTACAAACATATTAATTGCCTTTATGGGAATAGTTATATGAAACACTGTGCTAAAGCAATATGCATGTTTTCTTAAAAGAGTATATGTGCCTGCTAGACTTAATATATGACTTTAAGTTATGAAGTGTACTATAGAGTGCCATGTAATTTGATAAATATAAAGAATTATGTACACGAAACTGCACACACGGTATAAGTAATTTCCCTGAGGATGCTGGTGACATAATGATAAACCTCAAGAACTCTGTTCAAATGATTTGTTAATGTCACAAGTAGTCCCAAATGGAATTACAGTTTCTTATGTACATACAAGTGCATGCAATTTTTATAAAATAAAGTAAAAGAAATCATTCTTTCTGATCATCACTACTAGTTTAAAATTAAATGTGAACAATATTTTCTCCTTGCCATTCCCTTGCATTGAACTCCTTTCTCCCCTTCTCCAGTCAACTGTTGTCATTTTCTTATACCACCATTTCTTCTGCTTCTTTTCCCCCATTTTCTATCCATACTTCTCAACCCTCTTCAGCAAATAATATTTTCAATCAAATCCACTTATTGCCATGAATTTCCCTAGGGGAGGATATGAATCAGAAGCAGATTAATCTTATTCAGAATGTTCAATGCACTACTAATAAAACTATTGAATGCTCACAAAAGGGAGATATTTCTTTGCAGAAGGCAGCACATTTAACAATATTTTCTAGGGACCTACCTGGGATAACTCCCACCCAAGACAAAAAATTGAATGAATCTCTCTGATATTGCTTTCCTTTACATCAATTATTTCTTATATAAGGCCTTATATATGAGAACAGATTTCTTCTCTTCTATCTCCCAGAACCTGCAGCTTAATATTTCCTTCCCTAACAGAAAACCAGCCAGTATTTTAGAGTTTTAAGGGAATAAGCTCAGAATTCACTTTATAAAGTTTATTTTCCCCTCTCATGATCCATAATATGATGAAACACCACACCTGAAATGAGTGTTCAGTATTTGATTATTTGCTCTAAATTAGGAAGCAAATACACTGCACAGTGTTTGAAATGAAATTCTATTTGCTACTGGAAAGATTTTTTGCCTACAATTTCTTTTCTTTAAAGCTCAAGCAACTGTCTGAATCAGAATGCAATTTAGAATATCACCCATTAATTTTTGTGTTGGTTTTGCATGGCCTGTTTTTTGGCAGCCGGGGGGCCGCAAAGACAGCTTCTGTAAGAAGCTGCTGGAAACTTCCACCGTGTCCAGTGGAGCCAATCCCTGTTGTCTCTGAAGATGGACATGCCACTGGCCAAGCCGGGGACAATTAGAGAGGCTGGTAATGCCTCTGTGATAACATATTTAAGAAAAAAAATCAAAAAAAGTGCATACAGGTTTTCCTAGGCAGAGGAGGAGGTGAGAACATGTGAGGGGACCAACATGGAGACACCAAGGTCAGTGCAGAAGGAGGGGCAGGAGCTGGTCCAGGTGCCAGAGGCAGGATTCCTCTGCAGGCCGTGGTGAGGACCATGGTGCAGCAGCAGCTGTGACCTGCAGCCCTTAGGGATGTACAAGGGAAGCAGAGATCCACCCTCAGCCCATGGGGAGGTGCCCAAGCTGGAGTGGGTGGATGCCTGGAGGAGGCTGTGATCCAGTGGGAGATCCATGGAGAGAGAGGGCCCTGCTTCCAGGCTGGAGCAGCCTGTCCATGGAGGGCTGCAGCCTGTGGAGAGAGTGACCCACACCGCAGCAGTTTTGGGAGGACCGTGTGCCCGTGGGAGGGACTCACATTGCAGAAGCTTTGGAAGGACTGCTGCTCATAAGAGTGGACCTATGCTGGACAAGTTCACTGAGAACTGGCTTCTGTGGGAGGGACTCCACGGGCTCACAGGGGAAGGACTCCTCTCCTTCAGAGCAGCAGAAGAAAACCTCGGCAATGAACTGACCAAAACCCCCATGCCCTGTCTCCCTGCACTGTCAGTGGGAAGAAGGGAGGGGCTGGGAAAGAAAAGGTGTTTCTAAGGGCTTATTTTATTTCTCATTATCCTCCTCTGATTTTGTTAGCAATAAATTCAGTTTGTACCCCTAAGTTGAGCCCATTTTGCCCTTGGAGTGTTTTCCCTTTGTCCTTATATCAAGTCCTGAACCCTTTGTTAATTTTTTTGTCTCCTCTTCCCAGCTGTGGCAGGAGAGACTGAGCAAGTGGCTTTTGTGGCTGCCTCGTATTTGGTCAGTGTCAAACTATGACAGTTTTCTAAAAGGGTAAAATCTAAACATTTAAATATCCTTATGCAACAAATCGAAACTCTTACTTTAGTAGTCATATAACAAACAAGTATGACAGATAGGTTGTCCTTACAGTTCTTTTCCCTTAAATCTCATAAAACTTATTGAATCTTGGGTAAATTGTTTTGACTTTTTTCAAAGATTAAACCGAGAACTTACATTTCACATATGTCCTGTCTTGTTTAGCTGAAGTAATCTTAATACTGGAGGCTGGCTGTGGAAGACAAAATATTACAAAACCATATAATGAAAGGCTCTAACTGAGCTCTGACTGAGAATTTTTATAGGTTCAGTCATATATCTTAACCTATCTGGAAATGCTACATATCTTTATTTATTTGGAAGGAAGTTCATCTTGGACAATTGTATATTCTGAAATCTCTTGACTATTACGTTTTCCAAAACAACTTATGATATATCTTTGGAATGAAAAGTTAGGAGTTACGATTACTCTTGTCCAAAAATAGTTTTAAGGTATGGAAAATGGCATTCTATAGTGAGGAGTGCTAAGCATTCATAAAGGCTTTTCTTATAGGCTTTCCAAAGTAAGAAAAACTGTGTTTAACAAAAAACAAAATAATAATATTATTTTTTCTCTCACAATTAATTAAAAAAATAAACAATTTTGAATTAATAACATAAAGACAAAATAAAACATATAAATGAATAATTGAATTATTTAAAGAAACTCAGGTAGACATTAAAGAAAAAATTTAAAATCACACAGAACTGTAATTGTCATCTAGGATTGAAAATTAAGGTCTAAAGTGAATCCTCTCAAATGAATTACAAGAAATCCATCTTGTTCTATGTCACAACATTGAAGAAAACCAGTGCAACAAACTCAATAGACAGCAAGTGCAGTAATTGCTTACTTTAGATAATGAAAAACTGAATTGTTCTGGAAACTGATTATAAATACTTTCTTACTTATAGAAGTTATAAAGAATTTGCATTTTATATAGCCTACATAATTAATTAAAATATAAATTCAGAAATATAATAAATAATAATCAATTCTGCTTGTAAGCATACACACAATTTTGTACCACATTTTAAACATAAAGCATTTATTTGGGAAATAAATTTAATATAAAGAATCTCTATGCCTTTAATATTAGATATTTATAGGTTATATTTTGTCAGAAAATTAACTACATCAGCAGGATGTTTTTCTTTAACAATTTTTTAGTTCATTTCTTCAAAATATTAGAGTCCTAAATTTACCAACATTTTCAGTAGCCATATAAAGCCAAACATCAAAGTTTTTCCCATGCAATCTATTATTTATTTTTGAGAAGATTATTTCAAGTGGTCTACGTGGTATTTTCACTTATGTTCTTATCCTGATTGAGGCCTATTATCTAAGAAGACCAAGATTAAAATAAATATTGCTTACTGAAAAATAAAGTTCATAGTAACATATCTTAAAAATATTCTATGTTATGTTGTGTAGTAGAGCTAACAAATTGCTGTCAATTGGTACATTTTTTCTTTTGTAGTTAATTAAGCTTTTTTTTTCTTCAAATGATGCTAAAACAACAGAAAAACATGGATATATTTTTTTTTTTTTTTTTTTAATTTCTGGTTTATAGTAATGCAATTTGTCTGAATAATCATTCAGGAAAAAAGGCTCACAGCAAAACAAACTCCCATGAATTAATTAATTAATGACAGAATCACATTTATTTACGTCTTTATTTATTGTACTCTTCCATATTACAGGTTGCAAACTTTGTCAACCATAGATTTTTTAATGAGAAAATCATATGTTTTTAACTTTTAAACCAATGTAGTACTTTCAAGTTGCTTCATAGCCCAATGAAGCCTCATAACCTCATGTTTTTATGTTTTCCTCATGGAGTTTTGGTATTTAGAAATTTTTAATGGATCTAAGAATAGAAGCAGAGCACATCTACATGCTTCTTTATTTTTGTTTATTCTCATTCAGTTTAGAATTTGCAAAGTAATTTTCCATCTTCTATTTGTTCTATTCATGCAGCTAATACACATGGGAAAAACTCATCTAATTTCACATAAATGTCTGTTCTGACAAAATTGGCTAAATGAAAATATTTGTCATTCCGTGATTTGAAGGCACAAACTACTGAGCCACCAGTTGACAATGCACACACAAAAAAACTTTTGAAAGAAAAGACATTTAAACATTTAGAAACTGAAAAAAAAAAAAAAAAAAAAAAAAGCTTAGTCTTATATTTGTTTTTTTTCATGCTAGATACCATCAGACTGGGAGTAAGGAGGAAGCAGAATAATTTAAATTGCTCTGGAGGCAAATGCATGAGTATTTAAAATCCACCAGAGAATACCCTCTTCAAAATTCAATTCATCTTCTTGAGTGTTATTGTTTGCTTTGGGAGCTCTACGTTATTGGATTGCATTGATATATGTTTGGAGCTATATATTTCCCCATCTCCCCAGTGCATTCATATCTGAAGAGTCCGTGCATGAACTATTCTACCTAAAGGCACATATAACATTTCCCTCAACCGGTCTTTTAAGTGAATGTCAGAGTAAAAGAATGCGATCCACGGATGCACAGAGCTAAGAACACAACTTCTTTGTTACCTCCTAGCTGTTTTGACAGAGCTAAATGAGAAGATTTTGAAGAAAAAGAAATGAATCTTCAGATAATGAAAAAATTTGAGTACTGGAATCCTGACCAATGAGATATAAGGTCATATATAAAGAACTTAGTTTAATCAAGCTATTAGGTTTGTTGCTTTAACTCATTTGGGAAAGATGTGAATTTTTTTTGTATAATACAGGTAATTACTTGGTCTAAAATCATTTGGTGGTAAGTCTAAGCAGCCTAATCCACTTATGGACAAATTTTATTCTCTGTAATAAGTATGTTTTCTGTATAAATTTATATACACAAATGTTTTAAAATCCATAGAACAACATAAAATTATGCAGAAATATGTAATCACTGAAAGATACTATCATTCTATTGACCAGATATCCACGGAACATGAAGAGGGTCGAGCTCATATACTGCAAATCTGAGGATGCAGGTCTTTTAATTCCATCTGTTTGCAATTTGTTCACATTTTCCTTGTCTGGTCATCCTATAAAGTTTTCCATTCCTTGTACAAGACAAAAGACTTCTGTTTAGTGCTCTTGAATGACTCATTGGGAAATAAGGCACTATGTTACAGCAACGGGTTTTGTCAGTTTGTTGGTTACTTCTACTATTTTTTTTAAACAAAAAGGAATATATTTATCTGGATGAAGTGAAAAACTGTATGGTATTAAAAACAGCATGAATGTTAATACTTTCATCAAATTAGGTAACATTTCCTGAAAATTATATAATTTGTTTATACTTAATTACATGGAAATTCAGCCAGATTTCAATTTGATTATTTTGATTTTATTTTATTTATTTTTTTTTACTGAAATATGTAACAGGCATTCAATTAATGGTTTGGAGATTTGGGGTTTTTTTAAAATTTTTAAGTAATTTCCAAAATTCTTTTCATTTGTAGATACGTGTTTATACATTAGAATCAAGAGGAGATTAATCCATGCAATGAATTAAGTTGTGTGAACTTAGAAACTCCTGACCTACTCAGCACAGATAGGGAAGGTGAAAGTAATCACTATGCCTAAAGCACTTTGAGAAGTGAATCAATCTTCTCAAATCCCCAAGCAGACTAGAAGAGTCACTATGTCTAACCAGAAAATTGATCTTATGAGGAGATGAAATGAGTGTCTGATTGACAGGAAAGGGTTTATATGGCTTCACAAATGTCCTCAAGAAAGAAAAGCTAATGCACAGATTTTTTTTCAAGGCTGCCTTTCTGAAATGCTAGCAGGAGAAGAGAAATCCATAAAAGCACCAATATCCTCAGTACAATTCTAAACAGAGTCATAACTTCATCTATCATAGAAGCCTCAATGCCAGATAATGTTTTATTATGAAGGAGCACTAGCTTTATCTAGTGTGTATTCTAATTTGAAAAGCCTGTTCTAAGTTCCTGTCTGCTGCTGACTTTTGCAAGACTCATCACAGACTAAGTTCATAATGAGCAATAGCAACAAAAGCAAATATTACTATCACAGATTTTGTGCCTAAATATGATCCAATTTTATAACCATTTGGACCTTTATCAAGTTTCAGATATGAAAAATGAATACATAAATATCAGTTGTGGCTGGCAATAATGAACTTTCAGAGAAAATACTGGAACTTTATAAATTTATATATATATATATATATATTTATTTTTTTTTATGAGGCTGTCAGCTTCCATGTAATTCTTCAATATTTCTTGTGACAAGAATAGAGCATTGGAGTTATTTTTATGACAGTCTTTGCTCAGAGTTTAGGTCTAGAGACCATCATCAAAACCAACCATTTTAGACTGTGAAATATTCTCAGGTAAATGAGTTTGCCTGTCTGTTGTGATGTTTGGTGTAAAGTGTATATTTCATTTTCATGGGACTAAAACAGCACCTGATCTATGTAGTACAGAACAATTCCCTATCTGGAATTACAAACAATGTGTCCAGGAAAACTGGCACACTTTCTATCACCATTTAAGAGGTTAAAACTGCATCTTCCTTCTGTAGTGACAGATGTTTTGTACATATTGAACTGCCATAATCCCATGATATTTGAATAATTAATATGTTGAACAGTTTTTTTCATTGCAGCAAAGATAATAATGGGGCCTATAACTAGGAATTCTATGAAGATTTTCCTCTTGCTAACTTAAAATCTTATAATTTAAAAATCACATAAACATAGATTTGTTAGGTTGATATTACAGTACGAACAGTAACAGAAACTATATATGTTTTTCAAGTTATTTAATGAATCCGGACAGAATTCAAACATTTCTTGTCCTAGATTGGAGCCACTTTTCTCCATAATGGCCTGGAAGATGACAAGATATTCCACTGAAAATTTCTGGAATGCATTTTAAAATGTTTAAATTAATTTGTCTATCTGTATAAATTTGCCATCGTTATTAGTTATCATTCTTTTGCATACAGTATTTGTAGCTATGAGATCCAAAAATACTGGCCAGATTTTTTCTGTAGTTAGAAGCACTATCTTATACAAGCCCTAGTAGTATGGTTAGAAAGAAGTTGCTAAGACATCAGAAATACAATATTTTCTTCAGGATCTTTTAAATTAACTACCATTGTAAGGCCGTCAAAAGCATATCAACCTTCATGTACAAACTTGCTCATAAATATTCTAACAGGCAGGAGTTTTCAGCTACAATTTTAGTCTGCAGGGCAGTAACATCAATTCTGTTTCTTGAGTCATGTAATGTCCCATACAGACTGTGTTTTCACTTATTTCTAATAAAAGAATATATTCTACACTATCTTCTTCCGACTGATTACTCTGTTGGATTAGCTAGGGCTCTTCACTGCATATATCAAGGGTCTCTCAATGTTTTGATAAGGAATACAATTTTCTGGGGTTTTGTGTCTCATTAGGGACTTTTAGATTTGTGTTCTTTTTCCCTTGAACTGAAGATTGACGAGAGGGAGGCAGTTTTCTCTTGTTCGGTCTCAGTTGTTTATTTTTTTTCTTATCAGCATTACAAGGTACAAGGAGCTATGTGCACTATGATAGAAAAGGGGTAAAATGGCTAACAAAGATCTTCTTCAAGGTCTTTTATATGTCCATTTACCCAATTAACAGATGCCAACTAAGTAATTTTTTCTAGTGACCCAATGACCCAACACCTGTGTGATGCACTGCGGCATTTTTTACCCAATCACTTACTACTACCCAAAAACCCCTAGGAGAAGAACATGAAGAAGAAAGAAGAAGGACAAGAGACAACACCCTAAATCCTCCATCGTCTCCTGTTCTCTAAACTAACTTTTTCACCCAGTGATTTAAAAATACTTTCTAATCTACACACTTACACTTTTCCTATCTAACTTTAACATTTGTTTTCATGTATCACCATGAAAACATGCTTGTGAATTTCATATTATATGAAATTCAGTGTTTCTTTGAATCCTAGAACTAAGTATTAGGAACAAGGGCACACACTCTGTATCTCAGACTCCAACAGTTTTGGTTTGGTTTTGTTTTAATTTGTTAGGAATTAGATCAAGAAACTCATCTCATCCATAGTCAAAAAATTAAATGCTGTGGAATTCTGTCCTTCAAGTAAAAATTTGTAATTGCTTTATTTATATATGGCTCTAAACGTCTATATTTTTAAATATAGAAAACTTTATAATTATTTTATATGGGGATGATGAATGAGGGATGGAACCACCTTGCTCTGAGATGATTTATTGCTCAAGTAGCCAGATAAGATATCAGTCTCAAGGGGTGAGATTAGAGAAGCAACAAGCCAGTCATAGCTCGAGGAAGTCATGAGTTTCTTCTCTGCACAGCAATATATAACATTTTGGTCCAATAGGCAGTTGACATGAAGCTTGGTTTCACTTATTAACCTATCACCTTTGCTTAATTTTGCTGCACCGTGTCTGTCTCTTAGACACTAAGATGACAGGTCAATTACTAATACACACCTCTATTATAGTTTTTAGATCTCTAACCTACTCTATAACTCACACTATTACAGCTTAAACCTCCAACTATTTTACCCAATATAATTTCTTACCTACTCTAGGCATATTCTTACTTATAACTATAGGAACATAAGTTTACAATTTCTCTACCCAATGTCTGTGTACCTTCATCAATACATCAATCTAAGCTCTTTCTAAGGCTGCAGATTGAACCCTTCAGCATCTGTAGAAGTTTCTATTTTTCAGTTTCCAACAATTTTAAATAATTAAAACACTTTGCCAAGTTAAACTACTATTTAGATTTTTAAAATAAATTGTAAACTAGGAGTCTTGGTTTGTTTGTTTCTTTTTTTTTTTTTCTTTTCCTTATTTGCCTATTACTATTTCTTGGTTTTTGTTTTTTTTTTTTATTTTTTTTTACTTTTTATTCTCTTTCTTGTGTGTGTGTTTTTACTGCTTTGGTATTCTCGGCACAATATTCCACAGACACATTTGAGCTCAGTGGCTGTTTCTGAAACTCCTACAGACAAATCCATATTTGAATGTTGTTCTCTGGGCACTGGATGCATAATTTAGCAATCATATTTATGTTTGCTGTACCATGACCTTGACATCTGTGTTCATAAAATTTGTTATATTTTGCACATATCTGGCAGTAGATACTTGATTGAATGAATTTAACTCTGAAGTCTATGTAACCCTGTCTTTTTTTTTCACTTGTAAGCATATTAAAGATGATTCACTAGAGTCCTTTTATTATGGTCAAAAATTTAAAATCACTGATGTTTGTCTAACATATATTACATTTTTGTTGCCTCGATAGAATGGTTTCTGTTTTTATCACTTACTACCTTATACAGGTATGATTTCTATAAAGTTTTCTTTTGAAATAGAAACAGTATGTGCAGTTAAAACACTCGCGTGTGGATTGTTTTTCTTTTATATTCCTCCTTTCACCTGAAAAATTTGCCACAAGATGCACATGACTTTAGGATGACAAAGTGCAACTTGTAGTAGATCTTACCTAAATTATGCTTAAACCCAAGATTCACAAGAAGTGAGTGAGCACAGAACAGAGACCTAAGTCATAATCTACAAAGGAGAAATATAGCTCACTTGACATGCAGTATCCTACTTGGATGTCAACAGATGGTTTCAAACTGTAGCAAAGGTTGAATTTCTTTGACATTTGAAGCACAGTGGTCTTTAACATCTGCTGTCCCCTGATGTGTGCTTGACAGCTCATTTCAGCAGGGGATACATAACATCATATTGGCATTTTTTTCCGGCTTGTACAGCTGGGAATAACCTGGGCCACAAAGTATCATACCTTTTAAAGCATTTTGATGCACCATTATATTTTCTATATTTTTTTTCCCAGCTGTTTCAGCAACTTCTAACATTTTAAATGAGACGTCTACTCTGACATAGAAAACAATTTATTTACTCAATAACATGTTAATTTCCATTGCTCCAAAATAGTTGAACTACTGATTTTCTCATATAAATGTCAATCATTTAATAGGAAAGTACTTCATCAGTAATATTGATGGAAGTAAATAATTTTGTTAGGAAATACTGTTAATAATTGAACCATGTATTTAGTTCTGCTCTACTGTTACATTAAATGTACCTTTTTTTTATTATTTTCATAAAAGTGACAATCCAAGTGAGTGAGTTTCATTTTTACATTGCTTAAAGAACCACTATCACTATCAAAGGTATTGGCAAAAAAGCAGGTTTTAAAATGACTTTGTAAAAATGCAACTTTAACAGAGTTCGATGGCTAAAATCACTCTGTTACTTACTGCATAGGTGAAGCATTGTAGGAAAATTGAATAAGAATCAGTCTGAAATTTTTTACACAGAGACTGCAGATGTGAAATAGTAAGAGACCAAAGGGTATTGATACAGTCAGGCCCATGCATTAAGACAAAACTGCTATTCATGCTGGCTAACATGCACGAATATTTTGTTAGCATATGATTTAAAAAAAAAAAATCTGATTTCAGAAGGTCTTTTTTGTAAGACATAAGAGAAGCATTTTATTTTGTGTGTATGGGATAAAAAAACCATCATTCAAACAATGTCATCCTCAATGCATGACTTTTTACTGGCTGCTGTTGAACACATTGAATAGTTACCTAGTTCCTATGCAGACACCTTGGCAAATATAAAATATCAGCTCAGAAAACATCCCCTCAGAAAGACTTTCAGAAGTAAAGTTACTAGTCATATCGGGCTTATTTTATGACTATCACATATAATCTTCAGGCATGCAGTGAATTTGATGCCGATGCCATGAGCTCAAAGGCAGCACAACTGAGTTTCTACCCTCAGGCTTTCACTCCTAGTTTATGCTGTTCTATACATGGATGAATAAGGTTCATGAACTGATGCACAGTGCATACCTAAATTTCAAAATAATTCCTATTCTAGAAACTATGTTTATAATGGTCAGGGGCTTAAAATATGAATATCACAGAACTGCAAGTAAAATTTTGAGTTCAATTTATTAATTCCTTTTTTTTTTCAGGACAATAGACCTGCAAAATTTACTTTAGATGGTAAGTGCCTAAGAAAGAGGAAACAATATCCATGTCAGCAAAATATTTAAATGATGAAGCAGGACTACTTATTTCATATAAAGTATTTGATTTTTTTTTTCTGTAAAGAGCTAGAAAACAAATGATTAACTACTAAAACAAATAATTATCTAAGATCATCTCAAAGAATGTGAAAAAAACCCTAAAACCTTTATAGAACTTAAGACCATTAAGTGCCAAATGAACTACTCTAGTTTGGAAATGGTTATATTATTGCCCATGTGATTTTCTGCTGAAGACCTATATCTTTCTTGTTAAATCATCTCACTTCATTGAGAACATTCAGGGAATAAATGTTTCATCTGCAAAACTTGAAAATAAATTCCAATCTCTCTTTAGTAAAGAACTTCTTCACTGCACACTGCTTTCTGAGCATCTGTGGGGCTGAACTTTCTCAATAATGCATTCCTCTCCACACCAGTGTTAGAGTGCTAGAATGTTCCTATATTTTAATAGGAATGTGGTCAATTCATAGTAAATGTCATTTTGTCAAAATAGTGTGTTTTCTGACTCATGTAATTTATTGAAGAGATGGGAACCTTTAATATTTCTAAATTTGATTTAAAAAATGCCATTATAGTCACCAGGGACATAATACAATGAATCACATCACACATCTGGTAGATACATTTAGAGTTCTTTGAAATTGCCAAATGATTTTGATCACAGACTTAATAGCTGTCTCCTGTGACAGGACTTTAGAGAATTTAAATTTGTATGTCTTGCCATTATCTCTTAGTACCTAACATTTGAATTTGAAAACTGGAATGAAGGAAATTCTTCTAATGCACATTTGCAACATTACAGGATGTGATTTCTCTGACATATATATGTCCTTATACAAATATATTTCTCGGAAATGGTGACATGACTTAATGAATTATTCTATTTTTTGAAGTATTTTATGAATTATTCTATTTTTTAAAGTATTTTATTATCAAAACAAATTTCCTGTTTACTCTTGTCCTTTTTAACTTTAAAATAAGACGCTTCATTCTTTTTGCACTTTTGCAGTAAAAACTTCCCTCTATCTCTAATAAGTAAATGACTGACAAAAATATTTGAGCTCAAACATAGGTACAGAACTAAGCAAATAAAAAGGGAAATTCATCTGCCTGTAGGTTAGTTGTTCAGAAAGAGCTGACCTGTATTGCACACAGAATGGATGAGTAGCATAGGTCTAATATGCAGTCTAATATTAGGTAAAGTTCAACTATCTGAAGTTAGCTGATATGATCTTATCTAAGTGTACAGACTGCTAGCTGTAGCTTGCTCATCAGGTTAGGTATGAGGGAAGAAACAAAATATCTGCAATAATAACTCATGCCAAGCCCTGTACAATATAAACTTTTAAATTAAAAGCTACAGTCTGAACAGAGTTGAAGTGCAATTATTAAAGAAAAGAAATATCAAAGACAAAGTAGACAGAGCCAAAAATACCTCTGATATGTAATAGAAAAAAACATATTCTCTATGTAATAAATTGCCCTTTTCCAGTTGTGTTATTTATATTTACAACTTAAAGGAATGAACCAGAGAAGACAGAATAAAGCTTCGGGATCAAAAATGGTAACATGGCTGGAACTCCACTGCCACTGCCACTGCCATTCTCCATCACTGGCCTATATTACGGTTTCTTTTTCACTTCTCAAACCCTGTACAGTAGTCACTGAAATGAAAAAATTTATGACAGTACAGCCAATACCTCTAGTGATATCTGAGTGCTTCCACAGAATTTTGAGCTGATCTTTAGACATAGTTTGACTGCAGGAGTGGAAGAGAAGAGAGTTTTATTAATAGGTTACACTTGTATTGCCAAAATGGAGCATGTAGTCTCATCTGTGGATGGGGCATTTGGCAGCTGTTGGTCTTCTGCTGATGTCCTTGTGAAGGAGGGTAGTGTTTAGATCTACTATATCAGATAGCTAGCACATCAGTACTGACTTAAAATTCCAGAATAACAAATTGAAATTGTCAGGGAAATGAGTTAAAAAATCTGTAAATATAACCAAATAATGTATATTTATAATATCTAATGTATGGCTTAGAAATATATTCCTGTAGTGTTAAGTACTTTAAATCTATTCAGTTATCTCCATGATGATTTTTATAAATCTTCATAAATTTTGGTTTTCTCTCTGATTCCATGAGAGAACTGAAACATCATGAATCTTCTGAGTAAAAGAAATTAAGGTTTGGTATCTCAAGTTTATCCAAACATAGCATAACAAAAAATTATGTTATCTGAATATATAATTAGCCAACAATGAATTCCACTTAAGACCATTGGTAAACTTTTGACAAAGTTGCAAAATTAATTAGTTTGCAAGAATTTTAGTTTATCTGCTGAAACTCATTCTACCTTAATCTCAGTTATCTTTTTCTTACTGAGGAATTCTGGGAGTTGTACAAGTTAGACAAGTGAAAATGACAGTACAACATGATTTAATATTTACTGGAAGATGAGCCTGCACTTGGAAATCTAAAATGAGACTGCATTTGATAAGGTCTGAAGATGCAAGACAAGGCTGTTAAACATTTTTTTTTCTCTGAAATGTAATTTCAGATAATTTCTACTTTTTTATTTTCAGTAAAGACTAATTTTTTTGATTGTGGCAAACTAATCTACAAGTGAATTTATGAAAAAGACAAGCATTTCCCCCAAAGGGTGCTTTTCAGAAGCCAGTAGTAAAGGCACATGCAATTCCTCCTTCAGTTCTCTAGTTCTGGAATTATCTTTCATTTTGAGGAAATTAATCCACAGTGGTTTTAATCATGAAAAGAAACACTTCTAAGTGAAGTTTTATCAAGGATAGGATACCACTAGTTAAAATCATTGCATTTAGTTACTCTTCATGAAAAATTCTTCCAAATATCTCCAGCAAAGAATGACCTCTAGCCACCTCAGCAGGACTTCAATAGTATTTCTATTCAACAATGAAATATGCTGCAGGACTTTATTTTAAATCATTCATATATTTCCTAAAGTAATGTGAGCTGCTGGATGAAAAAAAAAAAAAAAAGCTCAATAAGAAGCATGTATTCCCTTCAGTTTATTTTACTATTCTGGTGATGTGCCTTTCAGTACAGATACTGTTTTCATAGTTCACCTTTCACTTCTATTTCATGTAGTCTTCACCTCAGTTTAGAGTATTTTCATTCAAGTTTTGACCTGACCTGACCCTTTTGAACTTGTATGATCTCACTATCAGAGTATAAAAAAAAAATATGAAACTGTAATAAGGAATTCAGTTTCATTTAAGCTCTATAGATTTTGTTTAGTTTCCATTACCTTCCCTGCTCCTTGCTTGAATGCCACACAGTGATAAAAATGCAGTCATAAGTCAAAATCAGACCATAAAAAATGCACTCATAAGTCAAAACCAGGCCATAAGCTCCTAGAGCATTAGAAGATTATGTATTATGAAAACTTTATGCTGTTTATGTCAGTAGAGAAAGTAGGACTGTATTATAACTCATACATATTGTACGTTCCATCTGTTAGTTATTTAGTATTGTTTAATTGATGAGTTTAAGGGGTTAACTCAAGCAGAAGCTGACAGCTTATACTGGGAAACAATGAGTTGACAGCAGCTGTTCCAGCAAATAACTGAGACAATGCAGAAAGCTAAATGCTTTGAAGTCTCTCCTTGCCCTCCTGCTGAGCTGTCAAACTGGTTTCATCAAGCTCCAGTCACAGGTGCAAACAGAAAGATTTTCATTAACTTTGTAAAGGGACACACTTCCTAAAGCTGGACTCAAACCTTAACTGAAACCAAACTTCCACACCTGAGATCTTCAGACAATTTTGGCCTGTGTAAGTGTTCAAGTAAGACAGACATACAATGAAACTTTTATTGCCTTCCCTTTTATTGTATTGGAACTTCACTTTTAGTTATTATTTCCATTTTTAATTCAAACTATATTTTATTTGGCAAAGGCTGTTTCAAGTCATTGTATTAACCAATTCATTACTGCTTTGAGAAAGCTTATAGGCCTGAAATGCATTTAGATCTATTCATTAATCACACAAAATTCAGTAAAATGATGACAGATAAAAGAAAAAAAATATAGATACATATAAAAAGATAACATGCAGTTCTCCTGTCATGCAGGTCTTAACTCAGATCAAAAATACAAGTAGATCTGATGTTGTAACAAGGATGACCTACATGTAAATAATGAGTCAGGGAATTATAGCAGAGAATAGAGGAATATTGTTCTAGCTAGTGTGTAAATTGAGAACACACATACTTGCATATCAAGTACTCATTCAAAGAAAGAAAATTTCAAGCACTAGGAGACCCCTATTATTAAGACTTCTCACCACATCAAAACATGGTTAAAATGTTATGAGTAGTTTTATTCTAGAAAATAGAAATATCTGCTGTTGAAGAGTTTAAGAAAATATGCCTGTAGTTCTCAGACAGCTGCTTGCTTAGCAGTTTTTAGTGTTTAATAGTGTAACATTTGCGAATATGTGGTTTGGTGTGTTTTTCTTCTCTCATTCAACCTTGAGAGGGCTACAAGGGCAGAATCTATTTGGTGACAGTGGGATTCATCTAATCAAAACCAAACATCTAAAGTAGAAATGTTTATGTCTGAGGTAATCATTCCAGACTCATTTTATAGTTTATAGTGGGAAAAAAATTTAAAAATCCCACTTGTACAGTGGAATTTATAGATTTATAGTTGTAAGGTATATTTTATTTTATTCTAACATAGGTATGTAAAATAGGAGAGAAAAATTCTATGTCACTTCTCAAGACAGCTTTGAGTTACTGTGGAGTTCAATGACACTTAGGAAAAAATTTAGCATGTTGAAGTCAGGAGAGCTGCAGACTGCTAAAATCTGTGTAAAAGACTTAAAAAAGCATTTAAAGGTCCTGGAAGGCTCTGTCTGTGAGGGAAAAAAAACATCATGTGCCAGCCCATTGCAGTCAGAAATCTGGGATCTCTGTCAGATCTCTCAAATACCACCAGAGGTTCTCAGACTAATTCAAAGCAATGCCTGGACCCTGGCTACACTTACCTAGAGTCAGATTTTCTGTCTTACCAGAAACAAGCTGTCCTTCTACTTGTCTGCTAGCCCAACTTGAAATTTGCTACTGACATGCATTTGCACACATTTGCACATGCATTGGATTAAAAGCAGTAAAGGAAAAATATATGCTCTGATCCCTTCAGTAGCTGGGCCATAAACTTTGCAGCTGTCACAAATTAGATAAATTACACAGAAAGGTATTTAAGAAAAATGATTCAATGAGAAGATAGGATAGATCACAGTTGTCAGGTCCAGGGCTCAATTATGCTAAAGATCCAGAAAAAAAATCATGAAGAGCTTCTTATGTTGGTCAGGACACTGATATACCAATATACTTATTTTTTCTTTTTCAGATCTGTGGTATGTACCTGCTGAAAAAAAGAAGACATTCAATTCTTGCTTTTTATATTTCAATTGCATGAACTTGTGTGAAACTGAAATATGATCATTTTAGAACAAAAAAGTGAGTAAAAAAATATATATATCTTGGATCAAATATTTGGACAGACATGCAATTACCAAAAAAGTCATTAAAGAATATGTAATAAAATAAAAAATAAAAAAAAATAATGCATAAAAGATATATTTGAGTGAACATAAGTGAAAAAACTTGAATAATTTAATTTAAATTGAAGATTGTTTAAAGTCCAATTCAATGCATATTTCATAGATTTGAAAGTGAAAACAGTGAAGCAAAAATTTTACATGTGAAATCATACATTTTGCTGTTAAAAGATACAAAATTAATATCGGTAATACTAGAAATTATATTTCAAATCTGTTGATGCAGTACAATACCAAAATGGATCTGTTAATCAGGATTAAGTAACATACAAGGAGATTGGCATCCAGACAGTGAAACATTAATTTCTATATTAGCAATATCATCAACTATATATTAATGAGATATTCTTCCATTATCCTTTCATAAATTTAAGGAGTTAGCCAATAAAATTTCTGAATTATAAATGATGTCAACTAATTTTCAAAGTATTTTTCATTAAACAGGATGGGAATAAAATCACTAAGCAAACTAGATAATTTTCTACTTTTGTCTCAAAAACTTACGTGCTTAACCAGGGCCTAGTTATATATAAGAAATGTGCACCTAAGTTTTAAAACTAAGTTATATTAAGGAAAAGCTTCAAAAAGAAATCTAAATGTGCTCATTTTTTACAGAAATAATGTGGTTTGGTTTAGTCTTTTCACCCCTAAGTTTAAAATAAGTATTAAAAGAATTTTTTAAAATCATAAAAATGTGTTAAAAGTATTCTTCAGCTTTAAAAGGAACTTGATAAACAGTAATTGGGAAAAAAATCAAATCACCTTGTAAAAAAGTATATATAAAAATTTAAAGGAAGCAGTTGTTGGTGGGAGGCCCATAGATGTTCATTTGAATAAAGATTAAAGAGTGTCTGATATAGTATTTCCAACATGATTTTCATGGTTCTGCATCTTTTCAAATGATAAAATACGTTTTTTTTTCTGGAGAATCTTCACTACAATATCAAATATCATTCCTTACATTTATAGTCCACAAAATAAAATACAGCTAGTAATTCACTTTGTAAGCAAAAATGTCTAATATACGGTCAGAATCTAATTAGGAATACAGTATTTCTTCCAGTAGAAGCTCTCCATTGTAGTGATTCAGCTTCCTTTTTAATCTGTGTGCTAAATTAAGAAGCCTTTAAAATATTTCATACTGAGGTGCCACTACATAGTTTATGTTAATGTAAAAATAAAAATGATTTGTGAGGAAATGGGTTCAAAAGCTTAATAACCTGTATTTAAAAGGATAGTCAATTTTATTGCTTGCATCAATTCTGGAGTTAAGGCACCTACTGCAATTATTTCTATGGTATGTATCAGTGATACGTCAAACACTGTCACCCAGGTCTCTAAAACATTAAAAAATATTTTGTTTATACATTCAGTATCAGGAGTTTCATAATCCTAGTACTCTAAGGTAAAACGATAAAAAAAATCCCCGTTTATATTTCCTACAAACAGGAAGTGACCAAGTGTTGAATAACTCCTCAGGAAGCCGTGCTTACACAAAATAAACCAGCTTTGGGTGCTGGAGGAGAGATTCTCCTGCAGCCCCTGGTGAAGGCTGTGATGAGACATTCTGTGCCCCTGGAGCCTGTGGAGGTCCATGGGGGATCAGAGATCTACCTGAAGCCATGGAGGAGCCCACAGCAGAGCAGGTGGATGTCCAGTGGAGGCTCTGAGCCCCTGAGAAGCCCACTCTGTGGCTGACTGCTGGCAGGCCCTGTGAGCCCATGGGCAGAAGAGCCCATGCTGAAGCAGGTTTGCTAGCAGGACTTGTAACCCCACACTGGAGCAGCCTATTCCTGAAGGACTGCACCCCATGGAAGGTATCCACACTGGAGCAGTTTGTGAAGAACTACATTCTCCATGGGAATAACATGTTGGAGAAGTTCATGGAGTCTCCCATAGGAAGGAGTAGAGTCCTGAGGAGGGAGTGGCAGAGACAATGTGTGATGAACTGATCACAGCCTCCACTCCTTGTTCCCATGAGCAGCTGGAGGGGAGAACATACAGAGAAGAAAAGACTTAAGCTGAGCACAGGAAGAAGTGGGGTGGGGGAAGGCGTTTTTAAGATTTGTTTAATTTCTATTTATAGGACTCTAATTTGATTGGTAGAAAATGAAATTTTTTTCCACAGGTCTGTTTTGCTTATAATGGTAACCAGTGAATGATCTCTCCCTGTCTTTATCAACCCACAAGCCTTATGCTGTCCAAACTAAGGAGGGAAAAGATAGACTAGCCTAGTGGTTACCTGGGTCCTAGACAGCGTAAACCCACCACAGACTTCATGGAACTCCTCATATTTAGCTTGAAAGCTTTAGAGGCATCTCCTCAGTTTCCTTCTATAAACTGGCTGACTACTTAAAAAACTTGCAGAAAACCATTAAATGCTGACTTGGTTTCCTTTACCTCATATAAACTGCCTATGCTGCATTTTATGGCAATGTCTGTATCCATGTCCTTAATAAAGTTTTAGAAAGGGAACGAATCATGCTTTTTTTCTCTACCAAAAAACACTGTACATTGCATCGTTACATTTTATGATAACCTTTCCTGACTTACATCTCCTGATCAATTTTTGCATGCTGCCAACTGAGTTTTCCATCATCACAGTTTAACTTCATAAGCAGAACACAGCTACCATAATTCCCAACTAAGCATCAGAAGTCCTTCAGTATCTTTATCTAAATATTTACCAACAGAAAGTATATTTTAAGTCAAATTGTATATAGACTTGTATCTCACTGTTTCTGCCTTGACTATTTCTTGCCTGGTAGAATTCAGTAGTATTTGAATAATAAGTCTTCCCTTAGAAATATGCAAGTTAACTAATTTTTTTTCTTAGTTTCCAAATTTTCAATTGAATTACTTGATTTTTTATTAGAATTCTCACAAGAAATCCAAACAAATGAACAAAAAAACCCCAAAAACACGAGAAATCACACAACCTAACTTTCAAAACAAAGGGAAAGCACAAAATTCTAGCCTTTTATGCCTTGGGATACCTTTCGGGAAGAAGAATATAACAGTTCAAAACTCCTAACAATAGTTTTGAATGTAGAGACATATAGCAGGCAATAACATTAAAATGTGCATTTCTTTTTGTAGATATAAAGGATAATGTCTTTGAAATTACTAGAAATAATAAAAATCGTATTACTTGTGTCTTCCCATTCTCTCATCTTGGCATGTTCTTTCCTTAAAAGGTTTATACCTTGCAGAGTAGCTTTCAAAGTAAATATATGATAGATATCTTTGTCAAAAAAAGCAGCTTGATTTCATGTTCCAGTTACACAGATCAGCATCTATGGTCCCTGGATGCCTGGGACCATAAGGGCTCTCTCAGCAGTCCCAAGGAACAGATTGCCTATATAAACAGCACCAAAGCAGCACATGCAGAAAAAGAGAAACCCCGCTGCTTCATTATTTTTCCTGCAGCTGTATGGGCTGTCTTGTGTCTCGCTTATAGTTTTGTAGGGAGTAATCATATTGAGAACACCTGGGGTGACATGTAATTACAGCATGATTGTGTGGAAAAATGTGGGTCTATTCAAATTTCTCAGGGGCTATAGACAGCTGGTTCCTTTTAATTCTTACAACAGCATGTGTTCTGTAACAGCTGGAGATGCATTTTTCTATTCAGCCTCATTTGATGGATTGATCATGAGGCAGGTGATCAGCAATTTCTAAACTGTAATCCAAACTCTGCCACTAGCTTGCTGTTAGCCTTGGGCAAACCACTTAGTTTCAGATCCAGATGAACTATTCAAACACCTAAAGAATAACCTATGTAGAATATTGACATTTTTTGTCCAGAACTGTAGTTTTGAAATCCATGTTAATTCTGACCAGCTTCAGAAGCATGCCTGTACAGAAACTAAGGGGGATTTTAGTTTTGTTATAGTACTGTCTTAAAGTTCAAGAGATATTGAGTTATTGTTAGTTTATCTGGAATCCTCAATTCATTCCTCATATTGAAGGAGGACAAAAAAAAATAAATTCTGGACTTGCTGAGATATCAATCTCATTGAACTCATATTCTTACACTCCATGAGAAAAAAAATTACTTCAACAACGCAATGATACTATTGGTGACTTTTGAAATATGACTCCAGGAGAAAACTATTTAGAACAATTTTTATCCACAATTGTCTGTCTGTATTGCCTGGGGAAACAGAGTTGCATATCTTCCTTTCCCCTTCCCTTTCCTTCCCTCCCACCTCCAATAAAGCAAAGTCATGCCATGTCCGTCAGATTATAGGCTTACTGAAGATAATTCTAGATTTTCCAATCCACAGAGCACGAAAAATTGAATATGATTAAAATTTAATAGTTTTTTCTTTTTAATGAGAACTTCTTTGAGATTCTCTTCTTTGACATCAAAATTGCATATTTATCTCATTCAATGACTATTTAATACCAAAAGCCTGAATACAGTCATCACAACCTAATATCTCTTCTTCCCAATGCATGCTTGAATCACTTCAGCTACTAAATCACATTATCTTAGGTCTAATAAAGTATTGATTATTTTTCTAATTTTTGTGTGGTGAACAGATTTTATAGAAGGAGAAAATATTGTCTTCCTTTTCTTTCCCTATCATGGAAAATGAGAGCTTGAACTTTTACTGGATAAGGAAGACAATGATTGGATATTTTTCAACATGTATTGTAAAGGAAGTCCAGGAAATGAGCAACACAGCAACATAGCTGCTGGTTTATAACCCTAGCAGTACAATCCAGAGACCTGTTTCAAAAGAATACATTTTCATATTGTATTCTTTATTTTCTAAAGAGCAAAGTCATTATTCCATGTAAATATGCAAAGTGTCATTCAGTTTACACTTATGTGTATATTGCGAAAAAGGAGTTAAAAAAAATAGGTAAGAAACAAAGGAAAAAATTGAACAAAAGAAAAAAAACAAGAAGCCACCGAAGAGCAGATGCCGTCCAAAGGTCTAAAGGTTTCAGAGAATAGGGTTGTTATCTTTTTTACAATGCTATATTACAGATGTGGCCATTTCAACAGGGCTCAATATGTTGATGCCTATTTTATTCCTAAGTAAGTTAGAATTTTTTTTAAAAAAAGTATCATTATGTTTATATTCTACTGAGACCATAATCCAGTTTATGTGTTCATGGAATAGGGTACACCTAAGTCACAGAAAGAAACAAATCAATTGTATTTTATAATGCCCGAGACATGTTCTGCATACAAGAACATGACCAGGTGACACGGTTCCCAAAATTCACTGTTTGTTTTAGAGATTGTTCAGACAGAAGGCTCAAGTTAAATGGTTATTCTAATGGAGAGGATTTCAAATATAGGTGAGGGGAGCAAAAATGTGAGTGAGATCTGGCTGCTTCTCCCACTTAAGCAGTAGAAGATCTCAAAATCCTAAAGAAAGTTGAATCTTCCTCAAAGACCAGGGGGAAAAGAGCTCTGTGGAAAAGAGTGGCCTTTGTTCTTGACACTGCACTGCTCTCATACATTCCAAGGGGAATATCTGCTACTGGCATGGAGACACATTACCAACTTTACCTGGTTTTCATTCAGGTCATTATTTTTCCTTCCTGCACATCAAAAATTTAAACACTTCAGCCTAACATGGAGAAGTCACAAAGTAAATCTTCTACCTTGAATAGTATAGGTATGTTTGAAGATGAATTGTAAAGATCAGGAAGCTTATGAAGAAATTCTGTACCAACACATATAGCCTTGGATGTGATAAACACAGTTGCATTTCAGAAACCAAAATAACTACCTATATATATACCTCTACCTATCCACTTCTAACTATAACAGCATGGCCTTAGGATGCTCTATAGAATTGGCTTTTTGGTCTTTCCATCTTTGATGACTACAGAAAAACTATAGTTCTTTGATGACTACAGAAATTTTTCCTTCATACACACTCTTGAGTATATAGGTTGATGTGTTTCTGTGCTGACAGAATGGTCATATTGGTGAAAATTCAGTAATGACCATGGTATTTTTTTGAAACTGTCCTCTAAAGGAAATTGTTTTGAGGCAGAGTTCTAAAACAAACAAATTAAATACAAAATACCCCCACTATCACCTCTTTATATGAAGATAGGTCTTAATTCAGCTTTGTGTTTCTAATTGAAGTATACATGCTTTTTGAATAACTTAGAAAAAAATATTCTTTTAGATGTTAAGAATTTGGTCCCACAATATTTTATACTGGACTATATGAATGGCTAGCCATTTCTGCCAGCACATTATTCCCTATCACCTTACCATTTACACCTTTAAATAAAAATTAAAGAAATCAAAAATATCATATAGCATTAAGCTTGCGCATGAAGGTATTGTACTTAGATCAATATTAAAACAAAATGGAATATGATAGCAATATTTGTTGATCAGGTTTCAGTTTTAGGTCAGATTCTACATCAGTTAGGATAATTCTATATTATTTAGTAAAATTAATGATAACATGCATGCAAAGAGAAGAATTGTACTGGTAGCCTACTACCACTATTTGGAACATGAATTAATCTTGAGGACATCTCTACAAGGTGCATCTGCAGTCCCTGTTAAACTTTTAAAATATTTTTGTCTTAAGATGAAATAAATATTAGAAAAATAAGTGTTTGAATGTCATTTAACAAGAACAGTTTTCTTCTATTAGGAGTTATGTGTAGACATAAAGAAAACCATGTTATGTATTGTTTACGAGAAAATAATGATCCATTCTAATATGGAGTAAATTCTATTTTGAAGTTATATTAAGTATTTCCTGTATTAAAACTGTCTTGAACTCTTCCTTTCAATCACATTTTTTCTGCTTTTCAGATAAATACTGCCATTTTACTATTAAAAATCAACAGAAAACTTTGTCAAAATTGAGAAGTTAACAGATCAAATCGTTAAACTTTCTTTATACAAAAAGTTATTGAATTTATGAAAAAAATGAATGAGAACATGAGAAATTTTTCCCCTGAATTTCTGAAGTATTTGCAATTCTATCTTCTCTAGTTAACACCAGAGAGAAAACAAAAATTAAAATCCTTGTGTTTCAAACTATTGTACTTTAACATAATGAATTCATGTACTTTATAAATCTCACTCAAAATCATGAGCAGTCTTGAACTTATCATTTCAGTTTGATAAATATTTATCTCATAGTTACTTCCAAATCAAAAAACACAATGAGGACATAGCAGGCAAGATAGAATCTTTGACAGCTCGCAGTAGATTAAGATAATGGGGTGTATTTGAGAACCAATAAGATTAGAGCTTTGACCCCACTTATTTGCATTGCACACTCATTCTGTAGACTGCAGCACTGTATTTATGAGGTCTCAGCTTCCCTTCCCTGCAGGGAGGCTGCTCAGTACAGACGTGTACAGTGCTACTGATCACACTGGCCAAGGTCCCTGAGAATACCCTGACTTCGTATCCATACAGGTCTCTGTTTTCTGGGCTCTTTCCTCTGAGTTTACTTCTTATTTTGGCCTCAAACATCAGGTTTTTCTATTCTAAATAGTCAATGTACAGAAGCATTGTATGTGATCACCTCCCTAACCGGTGGTTCAGGACATAACATTATTGTTTAATCCAAGTGTATGAATAGCACAGCCACCCTTTACCTATTTCACCTAGCAAATATGAGGTTTCTGCTTTAAAATTCAGAGTTTCAGTTCTGGATATTCACTCACCCATGCATATACACAATTACTTGCCACATGTTAACATTCACAATTTAAGTTACTTCCTTTCCTCCTAGAAGGAGAACTTCTGTCATATCTTTCAATATTCAATAAAAGCATCAAATAGAATACTCCTGAAGCAAAGGTTTGTATCTCATTCTTATATGACATTTGAATTTCATTTTTAATAATGCTTTCTGTAATACATACTGTTCACTTTTTGACAGCACTATACTAGTTTAGAACTTTTTTAAATGAAAATATTCATGTCATTTATGAAAGCAGAAACTGGACCTCTATAAAGCTATATTTGAAATTTAATGTTTGGGGATATTTTTTAGATGAAACAGAAAGTCTAAATCATACCCTGCTCTACTGTCAAGTAGTTGCCAAAGAAACAGCGGGGAGCTCTCTTACTGCCAAGACAAAAAAAGGGAAGATTTTTGAGCAAATTCTGATTTTTCGATGTGTATTCAAAGAAAGCAGATTCACTAACCTCTTCATATAGCTTTAAAAATTGTTTTGAGCAAGAATAACTGATATATTTCTTTAGTTATTGAAAAAGAAATTAAACAAAATAATAGTTTTCCTTATGTAGTACCCATTTTCTAGTCAGCATAAATTAGGTTTAAATAAATTAAGTTTGGAAGGGAAATCTTTAGTGCAACTTTCTGCTCCAAAGCAGAATCAGTTATGAAATCAGACCAAGTTACTCAGGGCTGTATCTAGTTAGGTGCTGAAAATTTACCAGGATGGATAATGCAAAACTTCTCTGGTCTCTAGTGCTTGACTGTCCCCATAGCTAAAAGATCCCAGGCTTCTTTATGCCTGTCATCACTCATCCTCTCTCTCAGCTCTGCTGTGGAAAGCCTGACTCTTTTCTTGAGGACATCCTCATGAGCAGTAGATGCTGCAGGGTCTCCTGCTGGTATCATTTCTGCAGGCTGCATGGACCCAAACTCTCTGCTGGCCAAGCAAGTGCTCCAGCTCTGGCCATCTTAGCTTCTGCTGAACCCACTCCGGTCTGTAGATGCCTATCTCGTCTTGGGCAGCCCAAAACAAGGTACAGCATTTAGAATGGATCAGACAAGTGCTAAGTATAAAGGTGGATGGTCACTTGCCTTATCTGCTGGCTGTGTTTCTGTTCATACTGGGTGGGAGGCTCTTGACCTTTGCTGCTGCCAGAGCACACTGGGAGCTCACATTCAGCCACTGTCTCACAGGGGCTTTTCTTCAGGAGGGTTCCCTAACCAAGCAATCTCCTGCCTACTTTGCTGCAAAGACTTCCCTCAGACAGGACTTTGCTTTTAAATCAGTTGAAGTTTACAAGGTTTCTGGCAGTCCAAATGAGATCTGACTTCAGGGTATTGGAATCTAATTTTCCTTAAATCCACATATGCATAGAGCTTCTTTCTTTTATCTGTCTTGGATAAAGGAGAATGAAATTAATATCATAAAATCTTTCTAATGATTTTTGTGCTAATTATTGTTTACTTAAGAAATTAACTGATTAAGTGTGGGTCACCTTGTAGTATAATACTTCTTGCCATTTATGTAACTTCATTCAAAGAATCTAAAGCTTTTGGAAATATCTGTATAATCCAGTGATATATTATTTCTGACATTAGGGAGGCAAAATCTGGAATTTCTATCAAATATTTCTTTTTGTCATTAAAGCTTCTATCTGGGACAGTATCATAATATTTTCTCTTCCTGGATATGTTTGCTCCTGTTTGGATATAATCTAACACTCAGTGAGCTACTTACTGGTTCTCATTATTTCCACAGGCAAGATGCTAATTTCATCAGCAGGACAGAAGTCATTTTTATGGGCCTGAAGATTTGTATTTAAATAGTCACAATAGTACACCCAAGTGAATTTGTCTTTCAAATTCACTGCAGGTTGCATTGCTGTTATCTGATATATAATCTGAATTCAGTTTCAAGTGTTCACAGAAGTTCAAGACAATATTTGAATAATGCTCTTGAAAACATGCAAGCAAAATGATGTAACCATGCTTAAAATTAAATACACACTTAAATTTGAAGTCAAGGTAAGTTTTGCATGATCCACTGGAGATAACACAGTCTCATTGACTCAAAGTAAGAAAAGCAAAGTGTAAGCTAGATACTAGCATAGTTCTACATACCACTTTAATATTAATATTTTAATATCAACTATAGTAATATAACAGTTCTAGTTATTAAAAAATAGACCTATAATTATATATTTCCTAATTTTAGAGCTATGTTAGTTTCATTATTCCCAGAAGAACATATTTCATAGAGATAAGGAAACACATTTGTGTAATAATATAGATAATGGTGGTGGCATGCTTACCACAAACCCTGAAAAAAAAATAAAATAATAAAACTATTTAAATTAATTTTTCAGATTTTCTAAATGCTTCAATGATTACAATTTTTAAAATTAAAATGTTTAAAATATTTTCGTAGTTTTGCACATTCCTATGATTTCATCTCTGCTTATTATAAACTCTTTTTTATAATGTCACATGCTGTAATTGAAGCTCTTTGTATGAATTTATTGTTATTTTATAGATACTTATAATTCAGTGTTCAGGATTAAAAGGCCATAAAACAGAAATTGGAATTGAAGAATGGAAATTACATTCTAATATATTCAGATTAAAATGATTTAAGAAAGTAAAAATGTAGAACTATATTCTTTAAAAGTAAATTGACCAAAATAATCACACTGCAAAAGTATTGGATTTTTAATCAGATTATCAATTGAGTTTAATTTCAGGTAAGACTGAGATGTTTTTATCGATGAAGATACGGGTCATAATGTATTTTGTCAAAAATTCATTGATTTGTGAGGATTGTTTGCTTATATTTTAGCAGAAAACTTTGAGTCTAAAAGCTGATCTGGTTTAGTCTCTGACCCATAACTCATGGAATTTTATTTTTTTTTTAAAGTCTTATAAGTAGTCAAGGAGATACCTGGTACTGAAGTCTCTGACTCTTCTGAAGGTGGATTACTTTGTCTAAAGTGTTTATTCTACTGAGTTAATTATTTCTCAGCTGCTTTGTGTGTTTTATTTGAAATCAGTGTTTCTGAGTCCAGATTACTGAACATTCTCAGAAAGAAAAAGTGAAAACTAAAGAACACCACATCTCTCATCTATTAATGCCCTATTTTTTCTGCCTTCCAACAGCATTGTTGCCATTTGCTTTTAATATACTGAATTTTTTCTTTTATTTTTTTTTTACAGCCGTCCTATTCTTATGAAATATTTCCGTTATTTTCTGTTATTTCTGATCATTTACTTTGAACCAGTGCAAGTTAGTGTTAGAACAGATTAATGGTTAAGATCTATCAGTCACCTCTTTTAGAAAATCTTCTTTCATCTATATATCCAAGGGAGGTCAAAACAAATGCAGATAAAATTTTGACAGCTGTGGCTCAGTTTTCCAGAGATACACAAAGTAACAAAGCATCTTATGAATTTCAAGCATTCAATGAGAGAACCCCAAATTTAGAGATCCTAAGTATAGAACTCTTCATTTACATGCAAAATTTATACTCACAACTCTGCTTCAACTGATATATACAAAAAGAGATTTATTTCAAGGATCAATAGTCCTCTATATATCCAACACATCCACATAACAAAATAATAATTATTTAAATAATAGAATAAAATCAGATGGAGTGAAATAATCTTTAATTGCAGACAAAAGAGTATTAAATCTGAATAAAAAATTGTGTATCAGTTAAATTTGCCCAGAAATGATTAAACAATAAGGAATATTGAGCAATTCAGTAATATATTAAATTAGGAGGTCTGATAAGATTATATTGAGAATTCATTCACTCAGTAACTATGTCATCATGGAGTTAGCAAGGTAAAGTTTTTATAACTCAGGGTTGCTTTTGCTTAGCAGGTAATTTAAATCTTTAAACATTAAAATATGCTGCTATTTCTCTTTAGAAAGAGTTAATGTACAAGTGCTTTATTCAAAATTGTAGAGGAGTTTGACACCATTTAGCATCAAGACAAAAATCAAGCTGGAATGAAGAATGCAGCTCATACAGCATGAAATATTTACAGCTTCAGAAATGATTATTCTGATTTTAACCTCATTTTATCAGTAATGTTCTAATCAGAAACAGACACATATTTGTCACAGTGAGACTCTAATTACATTTACTGCTTCAAAAAAACTCAGTTTGAAAGGAAGAAACTAAAATGAGAGAAGACAGAAAAGAAGTAATGACCTGTGCAAAGTGCTGGTAGAAATATAACTTGACATTGTAATCTGAAATGCCCAGTATTTTTCAAGTGTGTGTCCAGATGAGCTTCATTCATCTTTGGAAAGCAGACCTACACAAATCTCTGATCTCTTGAACAGCAGTTTTAGTTAGACTAACCATTTTTAATTTTTTTTTTTTAAGTCAAGGAATGTATCCAGTTCAACAGATACTAATCTTTGTAGTTTTACACTCTATAAATCCACTTCTGATACTGAGGCGGTTTTTTAAATTGTGCTTATTTTTAGAGGAATGTTCCTATTGCTAAAGTGTCACTGGAAGGATTGTTTCTTACTTTGCATAAAATGGAAGATCAATCAATAAAAGAAAAAAATCCAACTTCTATTTCACCCTAAAAATAGATAAATATATTTCTTATAAAAATAATTTTTTACTGGAAATTTTATATACAGTATTATTGTTCTTGATCATAAAACTGAAAGACCTTTGAGGACTCAGTGACCACAGCAGGGTCAGTTCTGTCTGTGCCAGAGTGCATAAGAGTCTGGCTTTCAGGCACGTGTTGTGTTGCAAAAATCAGTTGCCCCCAGGAGAAATTCAGTCAGTGGAAAGAAACACAGTGTTAGGGAAGGTGCTTCCACTTGTTAGCTACCAAATAGAGGCAATTATGCTTTCTGCATGTGTTAGCATTTAGCCAAAAGCAGTTCACATATAGAGTCATGTAGAATCATTGGGATGGAAGAGACTTTAAAGATCACAGATTTCCAAACACCATGGCATGGACAGGGATACCATCCACTACAGCAAGTTGCTCAAAGCCCCATCCTACCTGATCTTAAACAATTACAGGAATGGGACATCCACAATGGATATCTATGGGCAATCTGTTCCAGCACTTACCTCACTAAAGAATTCTTCCTAAACCTACCAGTTTTCAGTGTGAAGCCATTCCTCCTTGTCCTGCAGAGTCCTGAACTTGTCCTTTTTGAACTGCATGGTGTTCACACAGGCCCACTGGATGACAAGGTCCTTGGACGGCATCCCTCTGTGCCGTGTGCTGCTTGTGCCACACATTTTTGTGTTGCTGGCAAACTGAATGCTGAGGGTGAACTCAGTGCCACTCTCCATGTTACTGACAAAGATGTTAGACATCACCAGTGGCAATACCAACCTCTGACGAGCACCACTCGTCACCAAGCTAGTGTTGACCACAACCCTTTGAATACAACCATCCAACCAGTTCTTTAAATGCTTAATGATTGATCCATCTGTCAAATCCATGTCTTCATCTTAGAGACAAAGATGTCTAGAGGGAGACTGTCAAATATTTTGTACAAATTTAAGTAGATTATCTCATCTGATTTTTCCCTTATCCACCATTGCTGTAATCCCATTGTAGAAGGACACCAAATTTGTCATTTGTCAGGCACAGTTAGTACCATGTTTTTATCAGCACAATTTTCAGGATAATCTGCTACATGATCTAGTCAGGCATGGAGGTGAAACTGACAGTCCTGGAGTTTCCTTTGTCTTACTTTTTTACTTTGTAAAAATTGAAGTTATATTTTCCCTTCACCAGTCAGTGACAGCTTCACTGGACTACCATGAATTCTCAAATATGATGGATAGTGCTTTAGCCACATTATCCACCAGGTCCCTCAAGATCCATCCATGAATCTCATCAGGTCTCATTCTCTTGTGCCCCTTCAGGTCCCTGAGATGGTTTTGAACCTGATCTTCTACATATGAATATCCTTTAGTTTGGATAGAATAAATAACATACAGAGAAGTTTTTTTCCTAGAAGATTGTCTAAGAATTTAAATTACAAAAATGGGCAAAGCTTCACATGACAGGATATGCTTGGAATGCTGTGCCCTGATCATAAACCCATTTGATGCAGCACGGCGCAGAGTTCCCAGTGTCTTAAGGGTCTTAATATTATCCACACTACGGTCTCTTTCTTTATAGTGTTAGGTCTGATATAGAGCATTTTAAATGGTGTTTTACAGAGTGTGAGTGCTTTTCTTACTGGGATTATAGCAAATCAGCTCCTCCTGATACAGAATAGTAATGCAGGTAAACTTTAATAAATTCTCATCAAAGGTAATAGACTGCCACTGGTTTCAGAGTGAGACAGTTCATACAGTTCATAGAAACAGTAACCATCTATATTTTTAAACCTACCATAAACACATGTTTTGATTCTGATTTACATACTACAGTAAATTTTAAATTCTATCATTTCTTTACTTATTTCTGTTGCTGCCAAGTGCCTGGTTTTTTTTAGATTTGCAGTTTCGCACAAAACTTTAAAGTTATTTGGAGAACTCAAAGTTATAAAAACTATAAATCTGCAAATGTTACTTGTGAAAATAACATTTACATGTTCTTAGTGATGTAAAAGTAGCAATTAGTAAAGGAATTACCCTTCAGAGAGAAACATTGAGAATGTTCACTGAAAATGTCAGCATATATCTAACAATTATTTTAAACACTTTTCCAGTAACATTTGGAACAACTGAAATGTAGGACAGTTTTGCTGTTAGGTCTCTGAGGCTGGTTAGCCAGTGGCAGTTACGCATGTACATAATATCCTCTGAGGGCGTCTCAGAAAATTAGTTTTCTCCAGCTGAAACCACTTTACTATAAACTGGATGTCAGGTACACATGGACAGTTTCCAGTGTCTTCCTGCCTGGTGACTTCCACTTGCAGCCTATAAGACTACAAACCCACTTAATCTCTGGAAATCTATACCTGTGAGGTATATAATTTAACTTTTTTCTGGTATGGGAAAATGTGTCATGGATCTGATACATTTGATTTTTCTTTCTACCATACTCAGTATCATCTGCATGGGAAGCAGATCTTGAGTTAGGAAACTCTTTTATTTTCTTAACGGATATCACAACAATGCCTAGTAATGTGATTAAATGCATCTACAAGATTGCAGGCAGGCCTGAAATTACACCTTCCAACACTAACTCTATTTTTAAATAATGTCTACATTCTATGATAGGATAGTTTCTTAGTTTCAAAATCAGGGTACATGCATGCAAACAGCTCATTAGAACTAGTCCTGGAAATTCCTAACTCTCAAGGCACTGGTGCTGATCATTTGAGACAAGGATGTTTAGCACAGGTGAAAAGTATATTCTAAAAGCTGAACAACCTAAACATGTACCAGTGCCCAGAAACTATCTGTGGTACTGCTGTTTTTAGTGATGGCATAGCCTAAGCAGCCATGTGCAGATTATCTTTGACCTAAAAGTGAAATAAAATAAGTGAATTTTAGTGGGACACTGTATTTCAAGTGTAGTCACTCCAAAATTTAAAGAGCTGTTTGGTCAGTTGTGTGAATCCTTTCTTTTTCCAGTCAGTTGTCTTGTTTGTTACTTCTCAGCACATTTTGATTTATTTATCATGCAAACTTACAGAGGCCTTCCTTCCCTTAATGCACTCCTACAGTAATAAAAGATCTCTGGGATTTGACTTTAATATCAATTACTTTATGATGCAAAAAAGTTAGACTTGTTTGCATTTCTTGACACACATGCATGGCTGTTACCATGCTTTACATTACTGACTTTAAACTTGGCTTTCCCAACATTCTCTTACATTTTTCCTAGTTTAGTACTAACTACTATTTTTTAAAAAATTGAGTTTATATTTATCATATGTACTGTTAATGAGTATTCTGACATTTTGGTGTAGTTATATCTTATGTGGTTGTATGTATATCCACAGCTTTTAAACCTAGGAAAATGGAAGCAGGGGGTGATGTAAGGGAGCCCACTCATTTATTCATGAACGATATTCCCTTCTTCTTTTCTTGAGTAATTGAGTAAAGATTCTTCTGTCTTTTTCAACAAAATTTACCAACATGTTGTCCCCTAGAAAAGGCATCAGGGAAAAGTGAAGTTAGAAAAAGGGAGAAGCTTAAAAGTTTTAAACATCAAGTGAAAAGCACACTACAGATGCAGACAGCTATTTCAACAGAGCACAACCAAGCTGTGGTTTCCACAGTATTTAGATATTCAGAGGATCCTGTCATTCTGTAAAACACTTGAAAATATACTAAGGGGCAATGCTATAAGTTTGACCTTGCTATATATTCTTCTCCTGTTGCCATCAATATTGACATGTGAAACTAGGGAAAAGCTTCTTATATTTTCTGATCTGATTATACTACAGGGTATAAATGTAATAGACAAAATGCTTTGGTAGTCATAATTAACAGAAAAAAACAACAGGCTGATTTCTTAAACAATGCTAAGCAACTTCATAGCTTTTACTAACCTCACTGGGAGTTGAACCTTTTTGAAAACAGGTCACATATTCAGGCACTTTATATTTAGGTCTTTGTTCTCTAACCCCTCAGGATAGTCTGTTTTTGTACTTGTATCTACAGTACTTACTCTTTCACAACTCCCATTTCAGTGACTTAGAGAAATGAAGCTGGTTTCTCTTTTTTTCTTTTTTTTTTCCCTTTTCCCCCTCATGTTCCCCCTTGCTTGTGATGAGAATAATTGCATTGTAGGAGATTTGACTGCCTTTTGACTGCCTAAACTTATTTTTACCCTAGGTGACCTTATACCAGTATTTTAGCCACAACACAATTGTTTCTTTTCAAATCTGTATGGTGCTGATAGAAATGGAAATAGTTTCAACTCAATTCTACAGTAGAATAAGAAGCCAAGATATGAGAACTGTATTACTCAGCAAATCTCAGTTCCATGAAAAGGCTTATTGAACAGCTAGTGAAGCAGAGACTAGGTAAAATAACTCACTGTCAGGTAGCAGCTGTCATAAAAGATTAGACACAGACATTGAGCACATAGAACTGTTAACTTGATTCAGCATTTGTATTCTTTTCTGGTATAAGACTCAAAGGTTTCCACTTCAGCTGTCAGTGAATGGACAGATTTCTCTCTGTGGCCCACTCTATAATCATTAGAAGGAGCAGAGTAATACAGACTATTACCTTATATCAAAGGGGGAAAAAAGCTCCAAAAGGCTTCTTTTTGATTGAAGATATTAGTTATTTTGCTTGTTATGATAATATATCCTATGCTATTGTACAAAATCCCAGTTTCATGTACAGGTAAGAATATGCTATAAACCTTCTATTATAAAGTCTTAGACTACACTCAGAGGATTTTAGTGTAGGTGTTAATGGACTATAACTCGAAAGGTGATTACAGCTCATAAATCTTAAAGCCAAAAAGCACTTATGCTAAGGAAATATTTTTTTGCATTGAAGTATTTTTTTTTCAAATGTGTGTGCTAGCTGTTGAAAGCACCTATTCAAACAGAACCATAGAATAGATAAAGAAAGGCTTTTTGTGCATATTATAATTTCAGAGATCAGTGGGAATTCTTTGTCCTGCATTCAGTGGACTTGCTTGACACAATCAATTTTCTAATGACTATTTGTTTGAAAAGTCACAGGTCCTATATGACAGAGGTAAATTCAGATTTTTTTCACTATATGGGACTATATTTAATGAAATTGTGGGCAATATGTGTATTTGTATCTTGTGAAGTAGAACATCTCACAGAGGACAGGTAGCCTCCAGTATCCACCTTAGTGGTTTTACATATAAAATTTCTTGTTTACTTATTTATGTTTTAGAAATATATGCAAAATGTCTTAAAATCAATATTGATTTATTACTTCCAAAATAATCTTCAAAAAGGGAACAAAGGAGACACTTTTGACCCAGTCCCTGATATCTCACTAGATATCTAATACTGGTAAAACTTCTATTTCTCAGAACTTGTTAAACTTAGGAGCTTTACTCTGTTTCTTAGAGAAGCTGAGAACTAAATATTACTCATTTGCTTTTGTAAGATGAAAACCATCTTATTTTTGTAACTTGTCTGTCAGATTATTCCTTTCATATGGAAATCATATGAAAACAGAAGAAGACAAAAAAAGGCTAGAAAATTCTTATTTAAGCTTTAAAATGCTGTCAGTAAACAGTTTAATAGAATTACAAGGCAATAGGAAAGTTTATACTACAAAGTGTATAGACCCAAGGAACTGAGATCTAGTTTTTTTTTTCAATGAACGGGTATGAAATTATTTTACTGAACTTTCCCTTAGTTAGGAAATTTTTCATGCTAATAGAGATATAGCACATAAATGAAATGAACATGTTAGTTCAGTAACCGTATAACCTCAAATGAAATTGACCCTACTGTCAGAATGGCAGTGTTAACACGAATAACACAATGTGAAAGTATCAGTCTAGAGAAGGAAATGTAGTAAAAGAAATAAAAAGGAGGAAATAAAATTCAGTCAAAGATACACTCGTGGCACCACTGTGTCACAGTTTGGTCATATCAGTAGACATTATTCAGTTATACAGTTCTTATAGAGGCTGTTGTGATTGATTACATTGCCATTTGAGCTGGAGCTTCTGTTTTCTGTAGAGGGATCAGGGTAAAGTGAATATTTCATTGTTATGATTCCGTCCAAAGATGTCAGTTTGCATGCCTTCTCCGGTTCTTCTGTTGACCTGCCTCACCAGAAAACCAAATGTTTTCTCCATCAATATGATGGTAAATGAAAATATTTTTCACCTCCTTTGTAGATTAAAGCAAGGATACCACGTCTGTTCTTTGAATTTTAAAACAAAGAAATTGACAAAAATTGTTTTGGTATTTAATGAAACTGAAATCTTTAAAGACTTCTGTTACTGTAGGGTAGCTCAGGTAGTGGTTACTCACATGGCATCACAGTAGCATCTTTGAAGCTAAACTATCATTTTGTTTGCTTAAAATTAATAAAATTTTATTTAACTTTATGTAATTTTCTCGTTACTCATCTACATCTAATTTTTTTATAGCTCTTTTATGTCTTTCCCTTACATAATACATAGCCAATGAATTTAGCTTTGCTTGTCCAGAAAGTAGATTGATTGAACCTTTCTTTTATTTGACTTTTTTTTGATCTTTTTCACAAGTCCATATTCTTCCAATAAACAGAAGCAAATCTTTTTCACAAATAGTTCTTGCTATTTTTTCTCTTCTGTTTGTTATTTAAAGTGACAGGCTGAGGAGGATTAATATCATCCTCTAACTATAATACAACTCAACCATATCACTTCCTAATTAAGCTAAACGGCTTAGAATTTAGGCAACACTACATTTTTTGAAGTAGAAAAATTACAGTAGAAAAGGTTAGAGGATAAAAATAGAGCACAACCTTTTACTGTTTAGATAGTCAATGGTATATTTTCTTTCAGGTGTGCATATTGCTAAAAGTGGAGTCATCACTAATGATTTAGTCTTGTACAATTCTCACAGTCTGTTTTGACAAACACATTTCTGTATTGTTTCTATTAAAAACAATGGGTGTATTGTCCTGAGTTACATGTCACAGGCCCTTTTTTAAGATTTGCAACTGAAGCAAAGCAGTGTCAACAGCACTATGCCTTTGTATTAATGTTCTTTCCTCCTCTTTGAAATAGGAGATGAAATTTCTCTCCCTTATTTCTCATTATATATGTACAGAAACTTGCTCAACTTCTTTAGAGTCTTCAGTGAAGCAAAGTTGCATCTCAAATTTGTTCTTATCTTTCTCCTTGGCTTAATGTTATTAATGATTATGTTTATCTTTCCAGAAACCATTTTCTGTGGATGTATAGAAAAAATCCTTTTTAAAGTTCTGTCATAGGAATCCTTCCCATCTGCAGGAACAGCAGAAAAACTTGGCTTGTGGAAGTCTTGATATTTAAAAATAAGATTCGAGAATTTGTAGTTAGCATAATGAAAAAATAAAATATCCAGGTCATAAGAAGAGGATGAGGAAGTCAATACACCTTAATAGGTAGTTCAGAACTTTGTGAATATTTCCAGACACTGTATCAGGCACTAATTAAACTAACTAATTTAGAACTAGGCACATTGGAAATGTCATGAAATTTAATAAGGCAATCAGTAAAATACTCTTTATAATGCATAAAACTTTAAAAAGTCCTTCTTTATAAAGTATTCCTTCAGAATATTTGTTTGGTGAGAGAAAGAGATGTTGCGATTCTTGAAGATTCTGTATATTTTCATACAGTCTAGAAATTTATAACATTGTTTTTCCTAGCTTAAAAGGGGGTAGGAGTAAAGGGACATACCAGGACACAGAACTGACCATTATGTTAGTGCATTGTCAAGTTTTACTTGTGAATTAATTTTTTTTTTTCAGGAAGAATTAAGATTTCAAATATGTATATTTACCAATCTGACCAAGTGGACACTGAACTGAATCAACACATTACAATTTAGCTGACTAAACTGAATCCTGGATCAGGAATTTAAATAATTTTTGCTATTTTTAATATCCAAATGTTTATCTTACCTGGATAATACACCCAGAAATGTCTTTTTTAGACCTTAGTTTCAATGTAACCTCGACACAAGGTAACCTCAGATTCAATAGACCCTGACTCATTCAGAATGTACCCGATGAATGTCATTTCATGTATTTTATTACTTTAACCACGTGGGAACAACTTCATGAATTAAGGCAAGACCTCCAAAATGAGAGTTGTCTCTGTTTATCATCTCAATCTTAAGAATTTCTTCTGTTTGATAATCCCAAAGAAGCTGGCAGACAAAGGTTCAAAAGAAACAGGATTTCTCAGTTCTTCCTTCAAACAGAACCAATTACCTTGAATTAGCAAGTGGAATATAGATGATTGTGTACTCCAATAGGCATAAATTATATTTTTCATATGGGCACAGGAGACAAAATACCAACTTATGAATTTATCCAGGCATATAACTGCACTGTAAGGAAGGATGGCTTCATCATCTTTCATTACTCTGATACCTTAACACTTGCTTTATTAGCTTAATTATTTCACACCTGCTAATAACACTTGTTTGACTGGAAAAACAAATTATAAGATAGAAGAGCCATATAATGCCAGAAAGCATGTGATAAAATAAACAAACAGTTCTTTTCAGAAATATCTTTGGTGAAAACTGCTTTGGAGAGTTAATTTGAGGCTGCAGGCAATAACAGGTTATCTTTAATATTTACTGTTTATGGTATTGTTTTAATTTATGGCAATTTCAACTAAGTGACCCAAATAACACAAATGTTGGTTTCCAAATGAATTTAGCCTATGAAAATCTCATTTGCCACATATTCCTCTGAATTTCAGAGGAATTGTCTTCATTCAAATATAATTACTGTCCTGCAATATATTATTTCAGATGGCACTGTAATTTCAAAACTTTGCTTAAAAGATATTTGATCAATACCACTAACAGAGAAAAATCAGGATTTCAAAGATTTTTCAATGTAGAGATGCTTTCTACTTACTTGTTAAGTATGCAAGAAAGGATAATTAAAATGAATAAACTTTCAAATGTGTCTAGCTCATTTGTTCAATACAAAATTTACTTAGTTACTTTGGAAAGGAAGAATAAGAGCAGTTCGACCTTCTTTAATGTATATTTTTCATAGTAAACGTAAACATAAGCATCTAATCATAGTAAAAAGAAAAGAAATGCAAACATTTATTTAATATCTATACTAAAACAAAGCATAATGAACTTTACATTTTAAGGAAAGAAAAAAAAAAAAAAAGATGGAATTTAGTTCATAAAACCCCAAATGTCTGGAAACCCTAGATATTTCATTAAGAAAATGTTGTGCCAACTATAGAGTCAGTCAAATCTTTACAGATTTAAATAATCAGTGTAATCACAAAACTGACACTTAGCACCAAAGTGTTTCTCCTTTCATCTGATTTGTTCAACTGTTGTTGTCTGTCCTTTCTTGATAGTTTAAATTATCTCCACCTTAGTATTCAATACTCACGGTCTTTAAATTATGGAATTAACCCACTATGTAAAAATAAACTTTCCCTAAATTTAATTTTTTTTCATAATAAAAACTTTTATATCCAGTAACATTTCTACACAATTGTGTCTGCCTTTTACTTTCTTACTTAATTCCACAGTATGATGAAAAATTATGTTGGTGCATTCCTGACATGGGGTTAGCATTCCTGACATTAGCATTTTCACTTGATTTAATCAAGTACATTGTTACTTTAAAAAATTATTCTGTGAAAAGAAGTAAAGAGAAAAAATACCCTGGGAATACGTTCATTGTCTATGGAAGGGTTTGTATCCCACATTCTTGGTTTGAGTAAACATTTGGATATTCTTCTCAGCCTACATACTCGGTCTGTGATTTGAGAATCAAGTTGGCTCCTTTCCATCTCATCTGTTATCACCAGTAATACAAGTTTTGCAGGCCAAATTAGTCCCTTGTTTGCACCTGTGCCCCCTAATGCCGTCACTGGGTTTGCACAGCTGTAATTGCCTTGAATATAGTAAACAGCTCAGATGATGCACAAGCTGGAATTGGATCCACATGTGAATCTCTTTTAGCTGTGAGGACTATAAGGTCAAACAGAATAAGAAGCAGCAAAACTTATCATTATGACTCAAGATGGTAGATGTAATTTTTTCAGGAGCAACTCTGTACTCTGGAGAAGGAATGCATTTTGTTACACAGTTGGGATGGAAAGAAATCAAAAGAAATATGATTTAGGCTTTCTGCAGAAGATAGATTTTGAGTTTATTGTCTGAGAAGTGGTTTGTAGTTAAAAGATAAGATTCATGTTCAGTTTTTCCAAATGTAAGGAGTTTAAAAATTTAATAAAGAGAAATGATTTGTCAATGATTAGTCTAAGATTTCAAGATAGTTCCTAACTTAAATGAATTATGGTAAGGGGTAAAGTTTTACTCTTTAATCAGTGGGATTAAAAGTACTTTTAGACTCTTTAATCCACCAATTGTAACCTCTTGCTGTTACGTATAATTTTTTTTTTTTTTTTAATTAAAACCACAATCCCTACACTAAATCGAGCAATAGAAAGCCCAGGTAAAACATTAATTATTAATTCCTGAATAATCATTTATTTTAATCTTGTCCACTTTTTCTCTACAGTGATGAAGAACAGAGCATACAGAATTTAGTATTATTCCTACTGTAAAACATAGAGCACAAATATAAGAAGTCAAATGTCCTTAATCTCTCAGACAAACCTGTCCAGTTTGCAGATAAGGACCTCTCATATAGTTCTGAGGTACCAAAACAAAAATCTATTCAATCTGGAAAATTAATATCTAAATTAGTATTTATAATTTCATCACCTTCAGCAGTAGGAAAAGTAGATTCTGATCCCAGCCTTCTATGTCAAATAGAAACATTCTCATTTATTTCAGCAGAAATAGTTCAGAAGTTTAAAGAACTGATGATATTTGAATGCCAGCTACATAAACTTATGTTTGAAAGGTCTGATGTTTTCTTTCTCTCTGGGCAAAAATATTACACTTTTTATAACAGACTTTTATTCCTTTGAACCTATTTTCCCTTGATATCGGGTTGCAAAGTGCTATCCACCAAGGCATCTCTTCAATCGTTAAAGAAAGACCTTTTGTGATGTTTTTAATTAGTTTTAACCTTCTTCACATCTTCAAGCATGGTTATGGACACTCATTGATTTTAATTACCATACTGATAGCTTACTGCTTTGCACTTCTTATTAAAATGACCCTCTAGCATTTCTTTTGAAAAAGTCCTCCATATAGGGTTTTTTTTCACTGTTAAAAAAAAAAAATTGTTTGGATTTTCTGTGTTAAAATGTTGAGCATTGTGAGAAAATTTTGCAAATTATAAACATAAGAGTTCTGAAGACAGAAAATAACTCTTTGAAATATTTTATTTTGACTACTTAGAGGGTTTTTTTGGAGGAGGAGAGTGTTTGCATGTTTGTCACATAATGTGAAGCTTATAAATTCATGAAATCCATGAAAAGAAGCAGAAATCTGTTACCAACAGCAGTGTCCATTATTAATTTCATTTGCTCAGCTTCTACCTAATCTCACTAGGGTGTTTATCACCCTGAAACCAAATTTGTGTACAGTAATACCCCATATAAAGCACTACTCATTAAAGAGGAATTCACCTTCTCTCTCAAAGAGAAGGAACTTTCCAGCTGTCTGCCAGAACTAAATTATGTATTTTACCAGTTTTCAAATATGTGTATTTCAGCCTCATAAACCCTCAGTCTCCTCTGCTAGATTTTTACATAAAGATGCACAGCATTTAGGCAGCATAATACATTTTAATACCAGTGTGTTATTCTTGCTTCTTTCTTTCTCTCTTTCATGTCTAGGTCATACAAACTCTGTAAATTCCCTAGTTTATTATTTCTAAAACCCATTGATGCAAAATCTTTCCCTACATGAGAGAAGAATTTGGAGAAAAGTCATACCGATATTTCCCTATTTGGGAATTAGTTTTAACAAAATATTGCACACTCTAAGGATTATAAAAAAGTAACAAAATTAAAAGTGAAAGTCTTTCTCGAGAACAGAAACATTATAAGGTTTTAGTGCTGGTTTTTTTTGGTTCATCAGTCAAGAGTTCTGAATAAAACATAAAGGAAATTTGACATTGTCTCTTCTTTCATTTTCTTTCCCCAAAGTAGCACCACACAAGTTGTTGCATCTGAAGTATGCTCTGTATGTGTTAAGAGTGTGTATTCCTACTAGGGTTACCTGTACTAATACTATTGTAGATTTGTGGAGTACCTAGCTTCCAACTCAAAACTCCAGGATATTTATATAATCTAAAAAGCTTCAGTTGTTCTCTGGCTAATAAGCAACAGGCATGCCTCTTTTACTTGTCCTTTGATTTAGTGAATATTTAGTTTATTTACAAATCATTTCAATTATAGATATAAGCCCCATTTTAGGTTATAATTTGGGTTTGACCTTTCTTCTTCACTGGACAACTACTTAAATTTTATTTCTGGTTTTATATTTCCATTGATGTTTGTCTCATACACCATTCTGTGGAATTAATTAGAGAACAAATACGTTATAAATACAGGTATGTATTTACAAAACCAATGCAAGTCTTTTTAATTAAAGAAGGAAGAAGAGTTTTTAAGAAAAATTGTTACTAGGGTAATAAGCACAGTGATACAAAGTGTCAGAATGTGATAATCGTCCTTAGTAAAACTCTTTAAAACTTCCAAATTCTTGTAAAGAAAAAAATCTTGCCTTTTTTGCTTTCCAATGATAGCAGTAAATATTTGTATTAATTTATGTATATTTTTTAGAACTACTGTTCAGTAGAAAGGCGGGTGGATGGTGATTTAAAGAGAACATTTTTCTTCCTAGCTTTAGTTAGTTTGAATATAGCCACTGCAGCAAGCTGCCTATGAAGGAACTTGTAAGCCAGGTTTTCCTATCATGCACTTGTCTTTTTCAATAAATTTTTTTCATGGGAAGAATTTTGAATACTTAGTAATGATAAAGGGATAAAAGACTGATAAACTCTCAATTTCCATAAACCCGGTAAAGCGACTTTTGGCCACAGCTAGGGCATGACTTAGAGGAGTATTAAAACAGATAAGCATTTCATAGTTTCAGTTTTATTTCAGTGTACATTTTCTTCACCTAATGCCACAGGTTTTGTTAATATCCTGAAAGATATGACACACATACACAGACAAAATTTTCTTCTCCTGCAGCCTTTTATTTCCATATTCTCTTTATGATACCATGTCCACCACTAGCATTTGCTCTGACACAAAATGCTGAACTAAGGAAGGCAAGGTGATATTTGTGCCAAGTGAAAAAGTGATTCCTGGAATGTCCTTCACTGCAATGAAGTAAACAAAGCCTTTTAAAGTTCGTACTGGAATTTGAACTAGCACATAGCAAGAAAATAAATCTCTTTTATTCAAATGCAACGTTCATTAAAAGATGAAGCTCTACGTAGAGCTGAACAGCTGACTCTGCATTATTTGATATAAAAAAAAGAAGAAAGGAATAATTGAACACAGATATTATTGTTTTTATTGAATGAGGAATATATAGCATGTATTCTAAATTGTAGTGATACAGACAATTCAACAGATGACTGGATCTCAATCCACCAAGCATTTGAACTATTTTTCTAAGCCATTCTCTTACTGAAAAGGAGATAAAAGTTTCTAACTCTTAACAAGTCTAACAATGACCCTACAGTTATGACATTAAATATATTTAGAGTTAATTTTAGGTGTTTATTTTCATTATATGTGTGCCTGTCTATCAAGTGATAATCTGCTTTTTATGCAAAATGTAAATGTGAATCTAAAACTTCAATATTTGGTAAAGCCACAATGTTTTATGCTTTCTGATCTCCCTAGATGATTTTGGAATTACCATTCTTATATGTGAATATTTCCAGATACATGCCAACTGCACCAGGCATAAATGAAGTGCAAATGATGTGCAATTTAGATTAAAAGAACTCATAAATAAATCATCTGAACACTGCAATATCTCTGCACTTCACTAAAAGAAGAACTCCAGGACACAGATATAGCCTCGTTTGATAACTTTCCAGCTTGTTCTACTCATCAGATCGTCCAATATTACAGAGTTCAAGGAGTTCAAGGCCAGAAAAGACAGTGTTTAATTTTACTTCATATATCTCTCAGTCAATTAGTTTCCATAAAATAAACCTCTGGGTGGTGTAAAACATTTTGAGATAAAAGCAACTCTTCTCTGTGCCTCAGATGAGAAGGGATAACATGATGCCCAACATGTTCTAGCCAAAAAAAAAATAAAATTAGTATTTCTGCAGTCCCCCCAGTCTTTCAGGGGAATTCACTACAGTAAAAACTTCAGTGAACACACAGAACCTCAGTAAAGGATTACTGAGGATACTCATCCCAACTTCTCCAGTTTCGAATTATTCTAAAATACTTCCACTTCTAAACCAAAGAAATGAACAGACTGTTTAATGAGTTGATATGAACACTCCATTAAAAAAATACAAATTAAAGTTAGTCCAACTAAGGTAAAACCTAGTCAAGTGTTATTCAGATGTCAAAAACTTCATACAGACTAAGTGTGTTTAGAGCTTGTAAATTTCAGAAGCTGATGTAAGACTAGACCATTGTAATTTGCTGGTCTATAGCCTCCACCGAGATTTCTTTTCCTTGATCTGTCTGTATTATAATAAACAGGCTCAAGAACATTTAAATTTTGGTCCATCCAAATAAATTAGTTTTTCAAGAACTTTGAATCATTCCCAGATTGTTTCACTATCTCATCTTAATTTACTTTATCTAAGCGTAAGACTAGGCAAAGAAATATGTTTTTCAGGTGAAGATCTAAGGAGTGTTGTGTGTAGCTTAAATGAAAGTAATTAACCCTTAAATATAATATATAATCAGGGTCTAATCTTCCAGTTCATCAGAAAACCAAACAATAAGAATAATTTGTTTTTCACAGGAGTATATGGAGTAATTATCTCTATAGATGCAATAATTACATCTATATATTTATTTGCCCTTTCATCAAATCCCTATTTCTTTTTACAGTACAGTTAATAGATACTATACTAGTTATCATAAGGCAATCAGAACAGTAGTTTAAGATATCAAAACACAGATATATTTTTACTTTACAAAAAATTCAACTATTCAGTATAGTTGTTGTATATGCTATGTGTTGTTGTAGAGTGGATGTTGTGCAATTATAACTTCCACTACATTGCATCTTCTGTGAACAAAAATCAGTTCACAGATTAGCAAGTATTACTGCATGTTTCCTTTCTTTGGTCCTTCTTCTCACTATGTTCTTTTGCTCTAAAATATGTCTCAAATCTACATGAAATATATAATAAAATCAAAATGAAAGTAATACTTTGTTGATCCTAGAATAACAAATCTTACCATAAAAAGTAGATTTTTACCATGAAATCTCTGACCATAAGCAATACCTCAAGCAAACAGAAACTAGACTTCTTGCCTGACAGAAGTACTATTTAAATAAAGAGGGTTAAGGACTGATAATAAATATAAAACTATGTCAGAAAGTTTAATGCATATTGATGGGAAAAAATACTTCTATTTGAGCAGTATCATACCATAAATGAACCTCAGCTTATATATATGTTATATATATGTTATATATGTTTAGAAAATCACAACTAGAAACAAAAGTTTTATTAAAATGTATATGCATAATTTGAGCTAAACAACTGTGAGATGTAATAATATTATTGAACTGTTTACATATATAACATAAAATATATCGAATGTTTAAGCTTATCTGTAAAAGTGGAATGAATCAAAATAGTCACATTATGCAAAAAGCAGAATCTTTGCTACTTCCAACACAAGCGAGGCTCCTTGCTGATGGTAGATACTGCACTGGATTCAATAACTCCACTGACATAAAACTGTGAAAAATTATCATTTATTGGAGAAACTCGTTTACATTACTTAGCTCACAATTTGTCATCAGATAAAGATGTTAGGATTCACTAATGGAAATAAAATAATTTTTTTCATTGCAAGAGTTCAAAATAAAGACACATGGAAAATCATAAATTTTCTTAATATTTAGATTGTGGAGCACTGTGCAAAGACTGAAGCTGTTTTAGACATGTACCAAGTTGTCCTTTCTTGTGCAAGGCTGAAATATTTATGTGGAGTAGAACTTTTCTCATCTTCAGTGTATTCCATTGTTTCAATTAAAATTACAGTATAGCATAGCCCTAGATGTTTAGCGAGGAAGTTTTATTACAGCTGCAAAAAGGGGTGATTTAGAAAGTAAAGCCTGCTGCGTAGACAATTATTCACGAAACAGCCACTATCATAAAGCCAAAATTTATAATCGCTCTTCTGAAGAAATTATAGTTTCTTTGTTGTACCCAACAAAATGCCCTTTTGTTTACAGTACTAGTTAATGGGCTACTTTTACAATATTTAGTTTCTAATAATCTGTTCAGAGACATCTGGAAAGTCTGGATCAATGGCTCAAGGCCAAGAGTGTGAGGTTTGATAAATGAAGTTCTGGGTCCTGCACTTGGGTCACAACAGCCCTAGGCAGCTCTACAGACTGGGGACACTGACTGGAAAGCTGCCCAGTGGAAGAGGCCCTGGGGGTGCTGGTCAACAGCAGCTGAACAGGAGCCAGCTGTGCCCAGCTGGCCAAGAAGGCCAATGGCATCCTGGCCTGGATCAAAAATAGCGTGGCCAGCAGGAGCAGGGCAGGGATTGTCACTGGGCACTGGTGAGGCCACACCTCAAGTGTTGTGTCCAGCTCTGGACAATAAAATTCCTCAACACAAGAAGGAAATTTTTTGGGTTTTTGTTCTTTCTTTACTACACATGGAGTTTTCTAAAATATGCCTACTTTGAAATGAATTAAACATTATTTAGTGCATAGATTTAAGTTTATTTCTTCAAAATCCATGGAGAGGAAATATGGAGAGTTATGAAATTTGATTAGAAGATATTTAACATGGATTATGTAAATAAGGCCTGGGTAATTTCACACATTTTGATACATGAGAAACAATTGCAAAATCATGAACTTCCTATTTTCAATGATCTGGGATGAAAAAATGAATGTTTATTGTCATCTTCACCGGCCTCTTCATGAATTTCAAATTATGCCTATAAATTGCAGAAATCCTGGGTACCCAGATCCACAAAGGAAGATAGGAACCAAGCACAAATATTAAAGTCTTCTCATGATAGCTTTCCTCATACTGCACCTAATGTGTAAACTGTCTGAATATCTTTACAGCAGGCTCTAAATTCCTGTGCTTGAGGTGGTATAGAGTAACCCTGGAATTCTGCTAAAGATAGAACCTTAGATCATTATTTTTGAGTTTAATCCTAGAAGGATTTTCAATCTGAACATTTGTAGTCACAGCTAGGAAGAAGACTGAATTCACTGCAATCACAGCCCAAAATGGTGATGATATTTCTTTCGGGATCCTTTTTTTTCCAATAGCTTTCCCTACATTTTCCAGTGAACTAATACTTAGAGAATTTGATGATTTGGCTAGAGTTGTTTGGGGTGGTTTTTTTGGTTTTTTTTGGGTTTTTTTTTGGTAGGAATTCTCTATCTGTCTTCCTTATAAGCTGTTTGTAATTTCATACATTACTTACCAAGTCAGAGATAAAGAAGGTGAAAATGATTTTTCAATTAGTGATGAAGACATTTATTAGAAAGGATGGCCTAATAATTCATCTTCCTATCACAGTTAATGTATGCTGAAAGTATATAGATCCTGCACATCTACCTGCAGGGCCAAAATGTTGTGACTTCAACTTGTTTTCTGTGCAATGCAGTGATGTACTCTGGGCTTATTTGCACACATATACAACCATAAGTTGCTTAAGTAGCTTAGCTTGCACTTTCCCAGTGTAAGAATACACAAGCAGAATGTTGTGTCACATTACCTTACTGCTACTTCCTTTTGGCCCAAACAGAGTGATGTCAGTAGGTATGTAAAATGTAAATGTGCAGAGACCACACTTAGAGAAACTTTGATTAGAAATTCAACCCAAGTTTGTATACAGCAAGCAATAAAGGGCATCTAGATGATAATTTGCTTCCTAGATCTTATGCTGAAGAAGGCAATAGATGTTTTTTGTTTGTCCCATAGTACAGCATCACCGCTTTAATGAACTGGTCAGATCACTGCAGTGCCAAGATTCATTCTGTATATGAATGCAGAAAACTTTCAGTAGACCTGGCACTGAGCTGGAAATAAAAAAGCAGAATTGAGATAAAAGGTCAAATAATGAACAATCTTTTGGTAAAAATTGCTTGAAGTACAGCCCTTTTTGCTCTCAAATTGTCCCGATCACAAGTCTCAACATTTAACAGAGCCAAAACTGACATCAGACAGATTAAGGAAAAAAACCTACTTCAATAACAAGTTATCCTTGAATAATTATTTGGTCTTCCAGTATTTTCCTTTCTTGCTGCTTTGCTATTTAAACTAAGAAGAAATTGTTCTCCTCAAACCCAATGAAAATTTATTTTTGGATTTTTTATAGCCCAATTAAAAAAAAAAAAAAAAGGCAAAACTAAACAAAACTGAAACAAAACAAAGCAAAGCAAAAAAAGCAAAACAAAACAAAAAAAAAACCCACAAGAAAAGAGAATTGTATACTGATTAATCTCTTTGTAAAATGCTTCAGGATAACTTTTAAGTGCTTTTATCAAGCATGTATTTTTAACTTATTTTATGATAATTTCTGTCAAGAGATAAAAGTTTAAAATAATATGCCAGTAAAATATAGAATGTTTCCAAATGTGTCATTTGAATTTTAAATTCTTTAAGACAGTTCCTCAACTGAAGCAAATCAACACAGTTCCTTTTATGAGTTCTTTGGAAATTAACCCTTTGATACTGATAGAAAAAGAATACAAAATCTCAAGATCAGTTTCTTTCTGGATTGACTGGATGTTTCTGTGCCCATGTGAATATCGAGTTTATAGGAAGGAAGTAACATACTTTAGATATAGAAAAGGTTACCAACAATTATTTGTACTTAGCTGACAAGTTTTAACAAATTATTTTCAACAGAAATTCAAAATAATCTGCAAAACAGCAATTGATAATATTTGTCAAATTACATATTAAATTAATGATTGACATTAGAAGAATCAGCAGATATTTGCCTTAGCATCAAAATTGTATTAATGGTGTTTGCTCTGAATTTTCTGAGTCTCTTACATTTATCTTTGGGGGAAAACAGTGAGGCATTTGAGTGTAATTAATTTTATCCATGTACCATCATTGTATTTCTTATGATTCCTGTGTCTGCCCAAGTAACCATGCAATAATAAAGACGAATGTCTGACAGAGGTCTACAAATACTATTCTAAATTACTGAGCCAGACTGAAATTTGTCATATGGTCTAATGTTTAACAGTGAAAATAATTTGAGGACAGTTGCATTCGGCACAAGTTCTGCATCATTTCAACAGCTTAAAGCCACAAGAACAGATTTTAATTGTTTTTGTGAAATATAATTTGATTGTCTCCTTCACTCTGTACCAAACAAAGAACACTGCAAATTAATAATAAGCTCAGGCACAGCTGCAAAGTAACTGCTACAGGATAAGATTGATTTATATCTAAGGTGATGATTCCTGGACTCCAGATAACTAAATAGGAAATATAAATTTCCTGCAATATCTCAGATCATGATCACAAGTTTGGTATTCCAAATTTCTGTTGATACGACGACTTTGATATATGGCGCTATGGTATACACTTGTGTGAATTAACTTTGAAGATAGGACTTGAGTGACTTTCCAGAATATGTTCTTTAGCTCTGTCACATATTTATATGGAGCAGCAGGTACTGAGCTTCTACACGAAAGTAATAATGGAAAGTAATGCAGACAGAAATAGCTTGCCTCTAGCAAAACTAATGGCAAGGTCAGATCACATCAATTAAATGAGAAAGCCTTCAAGATAAAGTTCATTCCACACATTATGAACACTTTCTCTCCTTCCAAACAAGTGCCTGGTTTTACAAGTATATGTCTTAATTGTAAATTCAATAATTTACACTAAAAAGCAGCTGAGAAAAAAAGGCTTCTAAATAGCAAATCAGAATATTAGACAAATTAAAAAAACCCAAAACGACAGCAACAAAAAAAACCCCCATCCACCAAAACATAACAAAAGCCCCTGCAACTGGTAAAATACAGGAAATATCTTTTAAATATTCTGAAATACACAAATGCTGTTAATGAGTTCTTAGCTACTAAACACTTTTAAAAAATCGGCATTGTCATTCCTATTATATTTTGTTAAATATTCTCAACAATGTTTAAAAACAATGGTCAACAAATAAAAATACATAAAATCATCAAACAGATTCACATTTTCTCTCTTGAAGTATGATTACTTTGCAGTTGTCTGTGAGAAAACTCCCCTTGATGAATTTTGGTCCTCAAAGCTGATTAGAGATATCATTATACATCCCTCCCAGGCAAGAACTTGACATTTCAAGTCTCTGCTTGTTCAATTTAAGTTCTAGTCTTAATTTCATCCCTTCTTAAGTACAAAATTAGAGGTAAATGAACCGCTGTCTCACTAAACTCTCATGTGCAATTTGAACCAATGCCAGTTTCAACTAATTCTGAGCTCAGCCTAAGTGTGGTGCAGGGTAAAAATTACCCATTAATTTTTCTCCCTTTTAAGCTGCTGCCTTATGGCTGATGCTTGACTGAGGATGAAAAAAGCAACTGTCAAAATTTTGCAGAACTAGGTAAGACCACGATCAAAGAAATTACAGTTTGCAGAGAGCTCCATGCAATACCAGCTCTTAGAAAAAGTGTTTCTTTTTGGTACTCTTCTGAAAATTAAACAAAACACATGGATGAAAACATAAGGCACTTTGAGGTTACTCAGAACAGAAAAAAGGAAAGGCTAAAACCACTGTCTTTAATACAAAGTGTTTTGATTAAATGTTTTGCATTTTTTTATTTATCATCTCAAAATGGGAATAATAAATAGCTTTGTAATTGAAATACTATAAATATTAACAACAATGCTAATGCTAATGCTAATACTAATACTAACAATGAATTTACATGAAGAGTGCCAACTCCTTCAGAACACTGAATCTTTGGAAAATTACACTATTTTAGAGTCAATTTCAAAATCTCAGAAGGAATAAAATTAATATTGAGGCTTAATAATAACCGTGCCCTTAAAGGCCAGAAATACATAATATTTGCAAAGAAATGACCATAGCCATCCGAAAGAACAAAAATTTTCATCAAACTTTTTTTCTTCCTATGAATATTTTTAGTAGAATGCAGTGGAACAAAGCAGAAATTCTTAATGGACAGGTTTTGAACACAGAGAGAAGTAAAACCTATCAAAATATGACCAGAAATTACACATAAAATAGTGTTTCTGAAACTAATTATTCTGATATGATGAAAAGATAGGGTTTGTGCAGAACTTCATAGGACTTCTATTTATAGTATTAGTGGAAAGAAAACTACAGAGAAAACTACAGATAGGTTCTTCTCTGGCTACCTTTATGCAATGATACACTTATGTATTAAACAACAAAAATTTTACCAAAGTTAAAACCTTTTTTTACTGCATTTGATAGGACAGAAACAATTCCTGGGATGATGTTAATTTTTAGTTTACTGCCGTCAATGGGGACAGATTTTCCACCAAAGAATGTTGAATATACTTCTGTCCTAATCAAAAGACAGCACAAGTCTGAATTTCAAAACTATAAAAGAAAGATAAGGTTTTTATTTAGATGTTTAAATTGTATCACTTCATTATGGAGAACATAAATTCAAGTTAATTGCAAAAAAAACCCAAATTCATTATTTATATGCATTACCTAAATGGGGGGAAGTTGAGAAAGTATATTCCCTTTCTTGTAGCAGAGTTTGTGAGAATGGTGGTAAGGGTTCAGTTTAGTTAATGTGTGACAAGCTCTGTTCAAATAGTAAATCTCTGGTCGTGACTGGAAAAGTCACTATACAGAAATAATTTTTCAGAGATGGTTTTCTGACTTGTATTTTTTCGTTTTATAGTGAATTATTTTTTAATTTATTAGATTGTTGCCTACGGATATAAAAGAGAACTAAGTGTATCAGAAACAAGTTACCTGCATTTACAGCCAGAAAGAGGATAAATATACACACATACACAGATACCACCTACATGCAAATGTGGTCTATAAAGACAGGAGATGTCTTTATCTAAGAACCCACATAATTTACATATATTTTTTAATATGAGAAATAATGCCATAAACTGCTAAGTATTTAATTAATTGCATGTGAACTAGGTTAGGAATTATTCGCAGCTTCTTATTGAAAGGCCTGAACTCTAAACCTATTCAGGGCCTAGACAGAACACAGAGAATCCCAATTCCTTATGTACTTGTGCTGATGTTAATGACGCACACTTTTCTTTGTATTTCTTCTGGCTTTACTTTTTAAGTGATAAAACTGTATTTAAATGTTGTGCTAACCTAATTTAGGAGTAAAGACACAGACACAAATTTAGCTCCCCTATCTACAAGGTTTAGAGTAAGGGCTTCAGGTTTTCTGATGCTGAAGAAGAATATATATGCATATACATACATACATACATATGTATGTATATATATGTGTGTATATACATATATATGTATGTATGTATGTGTATATGTGTATATGTGTGTGTGTGTATATATATATATATATATATGTGTGTGTGTTCAACATGTATATGCATACATATGTGTGTGTGTACTAAAGACGTGCACAGCCCCTCTGTGAGTGGATTGCAGAGCCAGTATATCTTGAACAGATGATCACTCATTACAACTTGAAGAGGAGAAACTGAGTAAAAGCTGTCAAAACAGGCAACAAGTACTCATGCTCATTAGCTCTCAGGTGAAAACAGTGGTTTGAATTTAGATGTTTCACTTCTTGAATGTTGTAAATTGGCTATTTCAAAAACCCCTCTCTCTTCCTTCCACTTTTTATTATTTTTCTTTGTTTAAAACCTTGGATTAAGAAAAAAATGAATTATTGACCTGCATAATTGAAATCTCAGCAAGCTTTATGGGGCAGTAAAATAATTTCACATGCAGTTCTTATTCTTCCCTATGATATAAATAAGAGGAATTGAAGGATTTGTCTGTCTTTCAAAATAGAGTGCAAATTATATTAATAGATTTTCATCCAAACAGCTAAGCTTCTCAAACAAAATGGAAATACTGTATATGTAAAAGGAGCTGCTCCACCACTTTATTATAAATATTTAATTCTTTGTTTTATCTAAAGAAGTTTCAGAGAGAAAAAAGAATTTCTATATTCATACAATATGATTACACTGCAGGTCAAGCTATAAAAGAAAATAAAAATCTTTCTACTATTAAATTTAAATGTTTTTTTGACACATAATTGTGATGATACATTTATAATTTAAACAAAAGTACCTAGAAGTCTGACAGGCAAAAGGAGATTTAGGGCACATTGAGTGCTCAGAACAGAAGAGATAAGAGTGATGAATTGCCAGTGATAACAAGACTATCAAGGTACAATTTTCTTCAAACATTTATTGTTTTTATTGTATACATTGAATTATTGAGTCTTCTGCAACATAACTATATTTATTTTCTTTAGGAAATCCTCAATGAATTTAGAACAGAATAAATTCTAAACTTTCAATCAATTTCCTTATTGTCTTTGATGCATAGCAGTCAGGAAATTATTCTATAATAGCCAGTGCACATCTCAGAAAGAAATAGGAATTGAATTACCAAAATTAAACAGAATTTAGATTTCTTTTTAAGGGACTGAGAAAGCACAAGAATCTTACAAAAGAAAAAAAAAAACACACTGTAAAACCAAACTCCTGAAAGTCTTTCTGAATTATTAATCAATTGGCTGCAGAATCAAGCTAAAAAAGAAGTGAAATTATAAAGGATTATTTGTTCTGTTGGGATGAAGTGTCCCAATTATTCTTTCCTATTTTCTTAAACTGAACTTCCTACTGAACCTATTTTGATGGTATCATTTAATTTTCTTGTTTATGAGAAAAAAAAGACCACCAAAAAATACCAACCAACCAATAAACTGATAGCATTTTATAAAAATTAAGAATGCTGAAATATATTCAAGGATACGGTTTAAGACTTTCTATTTCTCTATGGTTTTGTTAACATCTATTAAATATTTCCAATTAAAAATTCCCATGGAATTACTTTTTATTGATACTATTTGATTTTCATTTTCTTGTTCTTATGTTTCTACTAATCTCATAATTTAATCTCTAGATTCTTTAGGATTTTAAGGTTACTCTCCAATATACCGAAGTGTGTCAATTGAGATTTATTGTCCTTGAAGATACCTACATTAACTTTTAGAGTTTTGCCTTTTGGGATGTAAGAACATCATGTAAATAGAAAGATTTTTCCATACCACTAATATGTATAGGTATTTGCTAGGATCCATTATTTGTAAGGATTAAATGTAAGGATCTATAGTATTTTTAAGGATCTTTCTTCATTTTCTCTCATTGAGAAAATTCTGAATGAAGATATCTCTCTTGTCTTGTAGACAGACAAGCCTGTCTTTTAGGATAAATCTTCACTCTTGGAATTATACCACTGAAACACTTGGACAACCAATGGGATTAGATCCACTTTTGAATTACAGAGATTAAAATTCTCCCATGGATCTGTGTGCATATATATGTATTTATTTTTTAACAACCTTCTCAAAAACAAATCCTAAACTAATTTCTTGAAAATGTGTTGTTATTTCTGACATCTCTGAAATATTTATCCCTTTTGTCAAGTCATATGAGCGTAAAGGAATCAGAATTGGAAAGACTGTCTTGCACAGCCTGTAATGATCAGTTTAGAACTGGAGGGGAATACCTTGAGATTTACTTCAAATTTCTCCCACAGACAGAGTCTGTTTTTCCCATGACTGTAGTTGGTAAGGGATCTTTGTGACTTTATCTCAACGTAAGAGCTGCTTCAATGCGAGAGCTGCTTCATTATATTTCCTCCCCATATCCTACTGTGGAGACAGCGAAGGAGCAACATGATGGAGACTTTGCTGCCAGCCTAACTTAAACCACCACACCACGTTATACTGAAAAACAGAATATACCAGTAGTTCGCTTTAACCTAACACAAAAAAATCACAAAGAAAAATTCTCCCAAGTCTCATACCTAGGAGTTTGTTAATATTGTGAAGAATGAGTGCTGAAAACCTTGTGTCCCTGTACAGTTCCTATTATTCTGACTTGTTTTGTCACAAAATGTTTTCTAATGTTTACAAAAACAATGTGTGAATTTTAATTGAAACATTTCTCTCTTACACATTCAACACCAGAATTATTTCACTCAATTCTTATGGATTTAAGTCACAGCTTAATCGCTTTTCCAATAATGTTGCTTTCCATTCAAAAGTTTTTCCTCAGACCCATTTTGTTCTGTTGAATAAGCCATACCTAACCTCAATGATTTATTGGCTCTCAGTTGCCCCAGCTATATCACTTGTGCCAAGCTGACCCTGAAGCAATCCAAGATAGGAAGTACACAGCCAATAATAGATGACATCGTTTAGTGTCTTTTGTGAGCTAGGCATTCTCCCTCTCTTTCTCTCTTTTGAATGATTCCTCAACACTTTAATTGAGCTTAAAATTTTCTTCTACTGGTCCAAAGACTTATGCTTTGCATTGGTTAAATTCCACTTGTATTTAGGATATTATTTTTTACTTACTCATCTTATATATCTCTGTTGATTTAATGAAAATATTGAATGCTTTGTCATGTTATGAAGATTCTACTGACATGCATCTGTAACTGAAATACTGATGTGGTGAAACTATGATTGAATTTCTTTATGTTAACATAAAGATATCAAAAACTTGTATCAATTCCTAATATTATTTTCTCCTGGTTACTAAATGACTTAAAAGGGGAAACCAGCAAACTCCTCTTAAAAAAGTTACCAGTACAAAAGTCCTTTAAAGACATATGTAAAAAAAAAAAGAAAATGAGCTGATATAAACCTCATGTAATTAAAAAAAAAAAAAAAATACATAGTCCTACACCTTTCCTATGAGGACAGGCTGGCAAAGCTGGGACTCTAGCCTGGTGAAGAGAAGGCTCATGAGGATCTCATCAAAATCCAGAAATAAAGTGTAAAGCAGATCAAAAGCATTTCCTTCCAGTGGTATCCATTGATAAGACAGAAACTGATGGATACAGACTGAAACATGGGAAGCTCTGCCTGAATACAAGGAAATACTTGTGAGAGTAAACAAAGGTGTGGTAGAGTCTCCATCCTTGGAGATATTCTAAAGCTGTCTGGGTATGGTCTGAGGCAACAAGTTCTTGGTGACTGTGTTTGGGCCAGGGGGTTAGACCAGATGGCTCCAGAGGCCTTTTAACCTCAGCAACTCTGTGATTCTGTAATTGTATTTTGTGCTGAGAAGCAAGTACCATCTTTCCCTACAGAACACCTAGAAACATTTTGCCACACATGAAGATGCCAGATACTAAATCCACCATTACAGAAGTTTATATAATTTACCTGGATTTTTTTTATTAGTGTCTATAATAAAAATAGCAAGTGAAAGACTGCATCTCTTGCAATATGTATTTTTATAACCTTCTATTTGCTTTTAAATATAAATTATATAGACATGGACATATAAATTATGTATACACTTAAGTGATGGCATTTAAAAAAATTCACTGTAAGCACCCAAATTTAGATTCTTATATACAGATATTTAAAGCCTGAAGTAGACTTCTAAGTACCCTGCACGTTTATTTAAGTACTGTCTTCAAGCACATTTTCTTGAAGCAACTCTAAGCAGTGTAAGTTGCTGTAAAGAAAGAGCAGACAAAATATCAACAGTATTTAAACATTTTTTTTCTTCTTTATTACACTCCGAGTACTGCATTTAGTCTTTGAATGTGACAAACACATCAGTTTCATGAAAATTGAATTGTTTTTAATTGTCTTAAATTTTGAGTGTATAATTGAGTCTTATTTCTCTATCGATTGTAACCATAAATTCAATACTTCAAACTCAGTTTAGTTACTAATACGAGGGTCTCGAGTACAATTTGGAGACATTTAAAGTTTCTGAAATGTTGCCTCAGGGCTGGAAAATATGATTCATTGCTATTATGCAGTGTTGCTTCATGTTGCAGTATTTCCCACCTGGCATTCAGTTCCTACAACTACAACAAAGAAAGATTCTCTAATAAATTCAGTGTCACATCTGAACCAGAAGACATTTTTGCAGCCATGTATAAATATTTCCATGCTCCACCACATAAACTACTGTTTATTCAGTCAGTATTTATTCTACTTATTGAACATATGTCTAAACTGTGTCTACATATGTGTAACCTAAGGTGATTTTGTAGGCTATGAAAAATTTCATATTCCATATTGCCATTTCATAAGACAAAATGAATTCTGGAATGTATCCTTGAAGACTTCACTGCATTACTCTAATAAGTTCTTTCTGGATTTTTTTTTTTTTTTTTTTTTTTTTTTTTTTTTTTGCCTATGGGAACTCTAATTAAAAGCAATGAAAGCAGACATTTGCAATTACCTTTGCAGAATAAGAGTTTTGGTGTCAGATCTAACAACTTGGTACTTACTTTTCCCCAGCTGAGTCTTCCTGTTGATAATAATTGGATGATATTTCCTTGAAGACCAAAGGTATAAATTACCAAAAGTGTTGCATGCTGACAGAACAGAAGTCATTTAATGTGAATGAAAACTAAGAGATTATCTTCATATAACTTAGCAAAAAAATGATTGCAAGGAAACTCTGAACTTATTAATATCCAGAAAGGATATGTACAGGAGATGCATTAATTCTATTCATAGACTTAATTCATTTTAATACCATAAATCAGTGATGTTTTTTACAAGAAATTTCAAAAATCCTCCTTTAAATATATAGAGATTTATAGAATTCTCAATAGTTATTGGGTAGATTGCTCTCATAACAGCTCTCAAAACCCATTCTCTTTCAGCTGAGATCTTGCTCTTTTGAACAGACCGGATGTCAGTCATCAAGAAAAATATTCTCTCAGAGGCACAGGGGTGTCTGCGACTGCCAGCATAAATTGAATGAATAGGCTGAAATTCAAAGAAGAAGTCTTATGTGTTAAAAAATTATGGAAAATCTTTATCAACTGTCATAGACTGATTCCTTTTCCTTTCAAGGCTCTCATTGACAGAAAAGTAGTGTGTAGATAAAAACAAGAGTATTCTTCAAACATCATTTAGTTGGCAGCTCATTCTATCCACATTCTATAATATCAAAAAACTCCATATTGATTTAAGCTCCAGTTGCTGAGACTGGTTAGATCCAAAGACATTTTAAACTTGAAAATAAAAATCCTATATCTTACAATCAAAGCACTTCCTACAACAGTTTGAGACATCAAGTATCTAAAATAGTTTCCATTATAAAATTTGCTGATCTATTGGCTTGAAAAGAAATATTCTCTTCATTAAATTTGTCCCAATTGTCTGAACACTTCTGCAAATATAGTTAAAATTATTGAGGGGTTTTGTGGGTTTTTTTTGGTTTTTTTTTTTTTTCTCTTATAAATACACTGGACTCCTTCTGTAAATGCCTATGAGAATAATTCAGTGTATTTACAAAATTGGTCTGAAAAAAATGTATGGCATAATTTCTGTTAGCTGCTATGAAAGTTAAGCAGTAAATCTCTAGGCAATAGAGAAAGATAGTAAGAAGAACTTGAGGAAAATAGTAGGATAGAATCAGTCTTAAAGTGTTCAGTATCCATCTAGGTATTTTTATTCATAATTCATAACCATGCAACAAACAACTTTTCAAACACCAGTATGGTTAATTTTCTTTCATGATAATTTAAGAAGATAAGGGAGTGCTGTTTTCTCCATTTTGCAAATAGAGAATTTAAGTACAAATTAACTACATCTTAGTGCAAGAAGAGTCTTGATTACTAAAATGGACATTGAATGTCTAAATTTTAACTAGGCCACAATTTTAAACCTGAAATAAAATACTTGGTCATTACTGAACCTTGGAAACATTAAAAATACATAGTTGGAATGGAATGGAATGGAGTGGAATGGAATAGTTTTATTTTTAGATGCTTCTCTGGACCTGCTTTGAGAGGTTGGTATCTTGTAATGGGGACCCAGAGCTGAATCCAGTATCAAGGTGGGGTCCCACAAGTACAGAGTAGAGGAGGAGAATCACTTCCTTCAGTCTGCTGACCATGCCTTTTAAAATGAAGCCCAGGATGGGTTTACTGTACTGCCAACACATTGCTTTCTTGTGGCCATAAGTCCTGTAAGAATTCTCTGAATCCATTCATCCCTCAGTCTGTACTGATACTGGAGTTTTCCTCATTCCAGGTGCAGGACCTTGCACCTGGACTTGTTGAATGTTATGATTTTCACTTGGGACCATTCCTGAAGCCTGTCAAGTACTTTCTGGATGACATCCCTTCCCTTACTGTACCACCTACACCACTCATTTTGTTTTCGTCTGCAAACTTGCTGGAGATTCACTGAATCCCTTCTACTGTCATTGATGAAGGTATTAAATAATACTTGTCCCTGCAGGAAATCTTGAGGGACACCACTCATTAATGGTTTCAACTTGGATACTGAGCCATGACTGCAACTTTTTAGACATGAACATTCTTTATTCTTTTAAAAGTCCACCTACTAAACTTAAATGTATCTAATTCAGATGCCAGCATGTTGTGTGGTGCTCTGTCAAAAGCCTTACATAAGCCCAGGTAGATGACATCTGTAGCCCTTCCCTTGCCCAGTGATGCAGTCTGTACATTGCAGAAGGCCACAAAATCATAAGTCAAGTACAGTTTGAGCTTGGTGGAGCCAGCTTCTACGATTCCAAATATTCTAACAATCTACTATTAGATTTATATATAAGGTGTGCTTTTCCTCTGTCCACAGACAATTTTTTTATGTAGTTTTGCAGTAAATTGGAAATTATTTAATTTTTCTCTGTTGATTAGTGTCAGTGTGGCCTTATAAAAATTCTTTCAGAGATCCCTAAGGCAATGACAGCCTACAGATACTACAGATAAATTCATCTTACTGGATGTTGCAAAGAAGAAACATATAGGTTTATTTCATAAGTACCAAATATTCAAATCAGTGCCAGATGTGTAAGGATCAGAAAGCCAAAGTACAAAATATGGTGGACTGAAAGTATGTACCTCCTCCAAGCAGAAGATTTTTTTTTTCTTTTTTGAAATGGAAGAATATAAAAAGAAGGGGTAGAGAGAGAAAACAGGTGAAATAGCAGAAAATCTGCTTCAAGTAAAATTAGTAAAACAGGAAAACAAAGTTCTTTTCTGAAGATAATAAATTCAATTTTGTGCTGCTGTTGCTGTTGCTGTTGTTCTGGGTCCAATCTGTGGTCAGACATTAAAAAAGGCTCTGTTCAAGGCATATTTTTCTGCATTCCCAAATATATATGCAAGTTTTAGCCATATATAGAGGAAAAATAATAATAAAAAAAAAAACAACCAACAAACAAACACCAAACCACTCTATCACCTGTTTCAGGAAGCAAAATTAGTTGCATGAGTTTCTGTGGTAAAGTGAGGGGAAACTATGTATCAATGACTGATTTTAACGATGAATGAACTAACAAAAATATTTGAAAATATATTTTCTTTTCTTTAGCTATGCTATTACATTTTTCTGTTTTCAAGAGGTCAGATGCTTGAGTAATACCCGTATATTCATAGATACAAACTATAATTACCTTCATAAAATAGGATTTTTCTAAATTCCTCTAATTTTAAGGGTACTAAAATTTTCTGTAGTTAAGAAAAGAGAAAGCTCAACAAACATATCTCTAAGGAAATTAAAAAAGTTTATGAAAGAATTAATTTCTTAGTATTTAATCTTGTTATTCTAAATGTCCCTGTGTCAATCCAGTAATAAATAAATGTGAATTAATTAAATAAAAATAAGTTAATTATGCATTATTAGCTTTTATCATAATTAAATAATATAATTTTAGATTCTTGTCAACTTAGCACTGTGTTTGTTATAAACACACTGAACTAATTTCCTGATCCATTTGAAGTTGTGCAGCAACCTTAAAAATTGCAACAAAGGTCTTCAGGTGGAAGTGTTTGCTATGCTAACTGGTTACTGAAAATTAAAAGAATTTTAGTTTAAAAGCAGCAGTGATTAATTATTTTGGATGTTTACAATTTTTTTGCTTTTTTTTCCCAAAGTGTGCTTCAGTGGAACAATAGAAAGGACTTGACATTAAAAGACTAAACAGTGAAAACTTCCCCATCTATCACGTCTCAACTTGATTATTTTTTATGTAAAAATGAGTCAAAATAAATGATACAAATTTTGGAATTTAGAAGGTCAAAACCTCTTGTTCATTAATTCCTGTTTCCCATACCCTATGCTTTATATTGCCCTCTTGTATATTTATGGCATTTATATAGTCAATCAAAATTTGGTATATGTACAGTTCACATTTTGGACTTTGTGAATTAAATCATGCAAGTATCAGACTAAATCAAAAAGTTAAATTATGCAAAATATATGCCTACTATTTACCATACTACAATTCTCTCACAGTACCATCTCAAGTTAGAGAGAAGAGATACTTAGCTGTCAAGAACCTGGCTAGGTTGACAGGACAACTTTCTGAATGACATTAATTTTCCTTGCTTATATAAAGACTACAGATGTTTATCTTAATGTCCAGATGATTCAGATTTGTGCCAGGTTTAGGCATATTCTGTAGTCACACTGAGTAAAGGGTATCATATAAGCCATGAGTTAAACCTGATAATCCGATAGTTTCCACCTAGTTCCACCAATTAAAATCACCCACATTTCCAGTGTAAGAAATGACAAATACAGCATGAGTACTTTGGTTCTAGTATTCCAGTACTTTGGTTTGGCTCAGGAGTGCATTTCTGAGGCAAATCTTGCAGTCATTCCCACTATCCATGTGTGTGCACACCTTGTGGGGTGGTCTTGGGTGGCTGAACTGGATTGCTTCCCTAGATTAAAAATTGTGTCAGCTACTAACAAGCAGTCAGCTCAGGAAACCATTCTGGAGCCAGTTAGGATAAACTCCCTTGAAAAACATAACCTGTCCACATCAGGTCCTCATCACTACCTGTTTCACCACAATTATCTTAATTTCACTTACTTATTTGCTGATACTGATATGACTATGCAAGTGAAGTTTATGCTCTTCTATGGTTAGATAAATTATGCTTATGTAAATTACTCTGTTTCTGATACTAATGTACTTGCCTAAAAATTTAAAGACAAATATAATTCCCAGTCTTTGTGACTTTATGATTTTCCAGAAAATGGGTTTGAGTAAAGTGTCCGTACAGTATTACTGTCAGAGCTTGTGCCATTGTAAATTCTCATGACTAACCCACCCAAGCTGAAGGGGATACAGAAGATCCTTTTCATTGTGCTAGAGAGAAGACCTGAGGCTCTGTGGTGTGGAGGTCAAAGTTCTCTAGGCAAACACAGGCCCGGAATAATAGTAAATAAGGGAGTAAATTCTAACTGAAAACTTTACAGTTTGAACAATATCTGGATATCAGACAACATCTCCATCTTTTCTAAAATTTGGCAACAAGTTATTATCCACCAACTGTTGCAACCACATTACAGAAAGAAAATTACATAAATTAAGATTGCGTGTTACTAAAATTAAGTCCTACTCCTCTCTTCCCTACTCCTGGAAAACAGTTCTACCCCATTTTTTGTGTGATTTAATGGAACTGTAAAGATCCACTTCTTCCATATTGTTTCACATGTCATTAATGTATAATTTTTTTCATTTGTTTTCAGCTTTGTTGAAACTAAATTTTTTTCCACCTCTCAAACTACTTTTCTCAGTAGGAATTTTGTGTATAATGTGCCAGTACAAAGCAAAGCATTGTAACAGGCTAATGCTGTTATTAACCTTGAAACACTGTAGGCAAATTAAAACATTTTAAATGTTTTGATCAGACCATCTTATCTGGAACTTGAGAATAGATGATCAGTACCAGTTTTGTGGCTGCAAGTCTGAGGTGGCTTGTATGCAATGCCAATAAAATCTCGGAAACTTTTCTGTGTTTACCCTATTGCAAGGTGAATGTGAAAATCATTGTGCTTAATTCTTGCTGACAAATACTTTCACATATATTGGCAAACAGTCAGCTACAGTTGAATAGAACAAAGCAGCTGCTTGCAAAGCTCAGCTAAGAGCCAATAACTTTTAGACTTCTTTCTCCTCTGCTGCTCACTAAAGGATTGTGTCAAAAAGTCAGACACACATTTCAGATACTCAAAAGAGATGTTCTTGCCTTATCAATCCTTTGTCTGTATATGCTCATGGAAGAACATCAGTTATTCCCCAGACACAGACTGATTATGTGATCTGTTCACTAAAGAGTCAGGGAACTCCTGGTGGGATTCTGCTCTGAAACTTTTATACTCTGCATGATGATAATAAACTTGTTTTGGGGCCATTGACTTTGCTTCTGACAGGCAAAGATTGTCCTTCTTTCATCCTGACTGTCTCTCGTGCCAAAAAACCTCTCAGAAGAGCTGTAATACATGAAATAAAATAAGTGCATCCCTTGCATAGGCTCCCTATCACTTCTCAGAGAAAAATCTGTGCATACTCATGTAAAGAGCAGAACTGGCCCTTAGTGATTTTGTGAAAGATATCCAGCAAGCAGTAACCATGCTTGAACCTTTACAAAACAATGAGAAACAAAGCCTTCTTTAATTGCAGATCAAGTGTGACACACTGCTTAAATTGTGAGTCTACACATGTTTATTGCTTTGTAAGCATAGAATTCTAACATAATTATCTACTGAAAGAGACTAAAATTAAATCAAAATGTTCTTAATTTTTGAAAATTGAAGTGATTAATAACTATTGTTTAAAGACTCTAAGAACTGGATTTGTATTCTTTTTTCAGAAGAAAATAGAAAGTATTTTTTGGCATAGATTCCTGTATATTAAAGAAACGGGATTATGTTTTGAAAAGTATCAGGAAATTTCTTGTAGTATAAGTCCTTTCTCTGTCTAATGGCTCTTAATTGTGTCATTTAGGATGTATCTCTTGTAACTTTGCTGAGAAACACAGGTAGCAGATTCTAACCAAGAAATCATAGGTTGTTTTTTTTCCCAGCAATGCTACCTATTCCGGTGGTGTTTATATTGGGATAGAAGTTGCCTTATCTGTTGAGTTGGGCTTGTTCTCTTTATAGAAATTATTAAAGCACATAATTTTAAATTGTTACATGAAGACCCAGAGCCTGGATCTCAAACATAAACAGTGCTCTTTAAGTGCTCTTAAAGCTGTTTCTAATGCAGAGAAGACTTCAGATTCTGTACAACTATTTTTATTTTCTGTTATTAAGAAATAAGAGAAATAATTTAGATACCTGGATCTTTTAGTAGAATGTCAATAAAATCACAACCATGTACTAAATGTTTTTAGCTTTGAAATTACTGCAGTATATATTAAAACAAATCAAACACTTGATAGTCACTCTTGGTGCTATCTAAAGAGCAGGTCTTAAAAGAAGGGACCAAAATCTTGAATCTCATCTTTCTTGCAAGCCACTCATCAACCTTTTCCTGCATTTAGAAATTCATCCTGAAGCATTGTTTCCAATCTTTTTCCAAAGGCCTCAAGTTGTGTTCAGCTGATATGTCTGTGTTTTTATTCAGGTGCTGTCTTATCTCTCCATAGTCAGTTGTGTTGTTTACCAACAAATGATAAACATTGTACTGGCAGATAAGTTCTAGGTATTCTTTAGATATAAAGGCAAGTTTCTCATGCAGGACTTGATGTTGCTTAAACACATACAGAGTTTATTTCCTGACTTGAAATAGAGGAAAACTGAATAAATATCCACTACCATCTGACCTTTTATTTTAAATTTGACAGTTAATAGTTTTAGATTTCAGCACATATAAAGTCCATAAGGGTTATAATAGGAAGGGGAGGACAGGTGAGAAATAGTCCCTCTAAGAATAAGAAAGATTGCAAAACTAAAAAAAACCAAAACAATAATAATTAAAAAAAAAAACTAAAAAAATCAAACCAACACAAAACTAAAGTACAATTTCCCTAAGAATGCTTAGAACATTGGTTTCTTAAGAATTATTCCTATGTTTCCCAATTTCCTTAATTATACCCTTTTTCCCATCCCAGACATCTTATTGCCCTTTCATTAATAGCTTAAGATTCAGTGATCCATTTCAATCACTTTTCTTCTGTATGACATTTATTTCTGAAAGGTATGTAACTCTTTAAGTGGGCTGAATTTTAAAAGGTTCCAGAAAGTTAACAAAAGCTAGTGGGGATGTAATTTTCTCCTTCATCCCTTTTTTCAAGGTCAGTATTGGGCTTTAGTCAGATTTTCTTCTAACTGAAAAAAGTGACTTGAGCTTCCTCATAGTCTTCAAGAAGATCTCTATGAGCAGTTAATTAGAATCCACCCATCTCCTGTAGTTTCACTAAACATTAAAGCTGGTCTAGTAAGCAGAAACATATTCAGAGGAATGTTTGCAGCTGTTAATAAATAAGGAAATTATAGAAACTTTTTGATTTATAATATTTTTGTTAGAATTGAAGTAAATTTTTTTTAACAGGTTTGATGGCCTGGAAAACAGAAGAAAAGAAATGAAGGAGAATGGCATAAGAAGAACAAAATTACTTTGTTAATGTGTTTAGATGTCAACATGTAATTATGCATGAGTCAGTTCAGGCAAATTGCTATCCCAAAGCCTTTTGGATATTCACTGAACTAAGTCTAATTCATTAATTTTCTAATAGGCTAATTCACTTTTTTTAAAAAAAAAAAAAAAAAAAAAGCCATCATATGCTTTGCCTTTGTGCTCAAATGACTTTGTCACATTGTCTTCTTTCCGTTGTTTGTTAGCAATGTGTCGATAGGGGATCTAAAAGCTATTGTTTCTTTCTGTGTGAACTGGAGAAAGCGGTCCCAGGCGTTTCCCGGTGTCTGTAGGCGGGTGCCAGGCGGGGCGCGGACTGCGCTGCCGGCAGGGGTCAGCGTGACACCGCGCCGGCTCCTCCGCAGCGCCTTGGAAGCGGCCCTGGAACTCAAACAGCCTCCTTCCACTGCACAAAACACATACAACTCACCCTCTTGTAAAACCCTGGAAGCAATTTTCCAGTTTGTTCCAGTTGCCTGGGGTTTTTTTGTTTGGTTGCTTTTTTATTTTGTTTTGATTTGGTTTTGGGTTTTGTTTTTTTTTGTTCTATACCAAAGCACAAAAATAGATTACCTATGAAGAACACTCAAACTTCACTTTGAGAAAACCCTGCAGTAAAGTTCTCCTAATTCAGACTGGTAAGTCCATCAATGTTGAGAAGATTATTTCCAGTTGCCAAGTTCACCTTCGCAAGCCTTAGAGGGACTCATGAATCACAGGAGCAGCCTAAAATCCTTTACATAAACTCTCATAGCTATGTCAGTGGAATATTAAAACACAATAAGCAATATAATCACAAACATATCAAACAGTTACAGAATGAAAGAAAGCTATTAATCCAAATTTATTTCCACTGTATTAAAAACAAAGGGGTAAAAAAAAAAGGCTTTTCATTACATTTTACAAAATGATTCTAAAGTAAGCACTGTAAAGAAGTGCCTAATCAAGACAAGGCTGCAATCAGACGAATAACATCTTCAAAGAGGGATTGGACTAGGGAATGTAGTGATAAAGTCCAAATAGAATGTTTTAAAGGTAATTGCCGTCTCCTCACATATACATAGAAAGGTCAAGTGTGACTAGACAGAGAAGATTTGATTTCCTATATCCTATGTTATCTAAATAAGCAGATCTGCTGAAGACATTGAGGAAAGGGTTTTAAATCTCAGTGCTAAAACACACCAAGCAGATTTGAAAACCAAGTGTTTTCCACTGAAGGAAATGTATCAGTGAGAATTAAATCCACGTTTAAAAATGAAAGCAAACACATTATTCTTTTTCCATGGGTTTTTCTAACCAAAGCCAAAACTTATCTATGAGAGAAAAAACAAACAAACAAACAAACAAACAAACAAAAAACACCAAAAAACAAAGCAAATAAAAGCTAGATGGATTTGATAAAAAAATATTGCTGATGACAAGAACAAATATTTAGTGTTGGTATTTTAACTTTCTGAGACTTCTAATTTGTACATATTCCCAGAGTTAAATCCTGGAGCCACACAAAACAATACCCTTGAAGCACCTCCTAGCCCACCACTTTTTATATCTCAAGCCTTATGATTGCCTGATTATTTTTTCATTATTTTTCTAAAGAAATCTCCATGTCACATTCTTTAAATTTAATGCACTGATTTTAATTTGTTTAGACAAATTTGTTTAGATTTGTTTAGAGATTCATTTAGACTGTTGAAAGAAGATGAGAGAGTAAGAAAAAGTAGTAGGAGAATAATTTTTGTTTTAAAAGTTATGTCTTATTGAAAAGTTATGTCTTACTGAAGAAATCTGTACAATCTAAGAATAGACATAAACACTTTTTAATGAAATCATCCCTTTTTTCACCATTGAAATTATACAGATTTATGGGAACACAATTTGTGAAGAGGTCTGCTTATTTCAAGCTTTTTTTAACAATTTCTGGTTTTGTTCGTGTTTTCAGTACTATAAAATGTAGGAAATCATTTCACCTATATTCTCTGACAGCATTGCATGAGAAAATGAACTCTGGAAAATCCATTATGGAAAAATCTACTTCCATTACTTTTAATTTAAATTGTTACAAAAAATTATTTAAATTCCAGAGGAAGTGATGCAATATCATTTATGAGGCACAAATGAATAAATAAATATATTTATAAGTCTTCCGAATGCTTTCAGTGAAGGGCAACTACAGGTAAAGATTAGCAACCTCCTTTTGGTACAATCCTTAAAGAAGCTTATAAAGTTTAAGTGCATGGCAACATTATTTTTCACATATGTGATGATAAAGAATGAGAGAAATAAAGACCAAAGTGTGTTGAGTGGAAGAGTATATTTATAGATCTCAAGAGACAAAGATTTATCATGCTATTTAATCATTCTAATTTTGACAGTTTCAAAACACTGCTAGCCCAGATGTGAGAGGGAATTTGGATGCTTGAGGGTTGCTTCTGTTGCTTTCCATTTCTCCTTTTTATGGGCTGATGCCAACATGGAAGCTCTAAATTAGAAAGCTTTAATAGGAATGTATATGACAGCACTTTGGATAGCCAATCATACCAGTAAATATCATAAGTAGGAGAAAGAAGGATTATGTCACAGCTGGAGATATAATTACTGTATAAATTACTCTTTAATAGCTTCTGTGCTATGTATTAGGCAACATGTCTCTTAGTTTTACCAATTAACCTACTGAAAATACCTCCCAGTAAATTCAGCTGTGTAACTGAAGAGGCAAAATATTGCTCATGTTATTTTTACATTGTTCTATCTATGAACACACTGTTTTCATTAATTAAGTTCCATAAATTTCTAGTTGAATAAAAAATTGAGTCTTGTATGAGTATAAAATTTTCTGACACACAAAATGAGAATATATTGTATTCTCTTGACCTTCTACCTTTCAAAATTTTTCAGCATTAAAAAAAGTGTATCTACCCCAAAATTCTCCTGGCTAACAGCTGTACAGTCACCTTATTCAACGTTTAGGTCAGATACTGTAAGCATTAGTGTCTTGAAAGCTTTGGGCTGAATTTCAAGTCAGATGAAACCAAATGTCAGTCCTAGTAAAACATTAAATGTATCACATCCTTTTTTGGTTTTTTTCCTTTTTTTATTTGACAGAGAAATTAAACAGTGTCCTTCTGTCCTTTCCTAGTTTCTATTTTTTTCCCCACTGTCTTTGATGAAATCCTGGTTTTAGTTTCTGTTGAAGCCTTAATCCTATAAGCCATTCAATCTATTCATGATCCAGTAAGTGTCCTCGAGCAATTATTTAACTTAATTTAAATCATTATGAGCTTAAAAATGAGATACTTCTACACATGTTTTCTTGGTCTAATACTTAGCCCTTCAAAGGATCAACAAGATTTTGGTGCCGCTATACAGCTCTTAGCCAGGGGTGGGACTTAGCTTACTTTAAAGAAGGTATCTAAAATAGATCCCATGACCTTTGATGTGAAGCTGGGTATTTCCTCCTCTGAGCATAAAGCTGGCTGGAGAGAACAATCTTGCACACCTCAAGACAGTTCAGATCCCCACATACAGATGTCTAATGCAATTTGGGGTGCCATAAATGTACTCTAGCTGGCCTCCAGATGCTACTCCAGAACCACACATAGCTTCCAAAAATCCTCAGTTATGAGATGTATATATCTATATATAAAATCTTTGGGGTCATCCTGGTAATTTCTAAATAACTGTTTGTGGACAATTGAACCAGGCTTTGGCCTCTCATGTAGTTCTTTGACTGCATTGCACAAAAGACTTCTAGCTTAAAGAGAAAGTCAACCAGTAAGTTTTAGATGCCTATTTTGGATTACATTTTGAAATAGGTTTAGATATCTGAAATGTAAACATGTTGGTGTTCCATTTTTTATTGCTTATAAAAGAAGAATGCATGGTTGTGGAGGCTAGCTTTGGAGCAAGCTGCAGGCCCCATGGCCTGCCAGGCCTGCCTGAGAAGCTAGCCTGGGAAATTCATGGGAGGATTCAAAACAATCCTCAAAGACAGAAAAGAGCCTGCAGGTGCTGTTTATCTGTTCCTGTGTTTTCCTTGCAGGAGAAGGTCAGGGGGTGGTGAACCCCACTGACCAATGATGGTAATGTAGCACTTTACTAACCAATAAGAGTTTCCTTTCTGTACTTTCCACGAACTAGTCTATATAACATGGCTAAAGCAATAAACTAGAGATTCTCTCCTGTTCTGACTCCCTTGAGAGTCCGTGTCGTTCTTTCTGCTGTTCCTAATGAGGACGACACATGGTTTCTGATGTAACCAGCTACCTTACAGGCATCTGTTTTGGAATTGAGATATTTAGACATATATATCTAGTGGTACCTCAGATGTTCTAGAGAATTTTAGCTGACCTTTACCTGCCTCTCCAGAGATATAGTCACCCATAGATCCTGGGTCATATGTGCCAGTCACTCACTGATACCTCAGATTCCATCCTAAGTGATCTCAAATGACAATGAACATCTGTATTTCATTAACCAGATTCCTAGTCAAAAGGCAGGTGAGCAGGAGTCTACCACAGTGTCAAAAAGAAAACCACAGCAGTCATGCTATATTTTCTTTTCTTTTCCTTTTCCTTTTCTTTTCTTTCCTTTTTTTTTCTTTTCTTTTTCTCTTCTCTTTCTCTTCTCTTTCTCTTCTCCCTCCCTTCCTTGGACTAAATTCTGAACTAAATGTAAAGTTATCTATACAAAACCACACAGTTTCTCTTTTGCTAGCTTATGCTGCTAGAGGATTTTAAACATGTAAGCAAGAAAACTTTAATGTAATTAATGGGATTAGGGAAACGATCATTATTAATTAAGAAATGTCATGGAGATAGAATTGAAATAAATTATCACCACGTGTCTGTGTAGTATCTGTGAAGATCAGTTTGACTCAGTAGGAGACCATCTTATTTCAATACACTGATCTGGGTATTTTCTGCAGTCAGAGAATAGTTTCTTACATAAAAAATGGTAATTTGCTTTATGATTAGTTTAGGCTTGCAGGATAATCTTTTTTCCTCCTTCTCCTTGTACTAATTCAACATCAAACCTAAGTTTTCAAGTCAGTTTTATGAACTGTCATAATATTTTGTGATTATGTCTTTTGCAGTTCTTTCTAATTATAAATGGTTTTACTTGTAATCAAAATTAACACAAGTGTTTGTATAGCGATTTGATTCTTGCCTGTGAAGACTACAGGTGTGAGAAGGAATTACAGACACTCCTGAAACAGCTACATGTTCATGTAACAGTATAGTCCTAAAGAATGGACAAAAAAATAATTTATGACATTTGAAAACTGTGATTGTGAGCACTCATCTGACACCAAAAGTAAAACATATACTGATTCTGTTAACCTAAAATAATGCACATGATTACACTAGCATGTTCTAATGTGCATCCATTCACCCTTAAAAAAACCCACAAAAAATCTAAATAAAAGCTTTTTTCTTATAAAACACATGTTTTCAAATATGATTAATTTTTAAAAACTTTTCAAGCTTTTAGTAATATTATGATAGACTTATGACCATTGTCCATAGCATGAAAAGCAGTAATATAGTAATGTACTTCTCCTTGCTTACACCAAGTATGGTGGGTTTTGTGTAATTAGCTTTCACGTCACTGAAAGAGGAAGAGTAGATGAGCGAGCAAATTTTTGCCTATCTTTCTGCACATCTAACTTATTTATATTGACTTGAGCAAGCTTTGATACAGTCTCCTGAAACTTTATTATAGGATTTTTCTTTATTCAGTCATATATTCATGTATTTCTTTCAAGTCAGCATTTCTTAGCTAGGAAGTTCCTGTGACTTCGAAGTTTTCAGATATATTAATAATCTTATTTTTAGGTCATGAAAATAAATAAATTAAAACCAGGTGGATGACTAAGGTAGAGGTAAGATTTCATTGCAAACCTTTTCAAATATTTTCAATTGTTTGGGGTTTCTTTGTTTGTTTCCCGCAGAGAAGTGATCAAATTTTTTTTTTTTTTTTTTTTTAATTCAGATTTAACAAATCATAGGTATTGGTCACTTTGTAATAGAGTGGGAAAACTTCAATAATAATAAATCAACTACTTAAGATAATTGTATGCCATTTTCTTCCAAAAAACCCCATCAGAATTTGATGACCACCTCAACAACTTCTGAGCTGACCACCTCACAAAAGGTAAGGTCAGCTCAGAAGTTTTCAGACTTTTCTATGCAGAAAAGAATCACTTGACTTGCTTTGGTCTCCAAGGAAAGACAAGATAATATTTCTGGAATCACATAAATTGTTTGTATTACTAAATTCCTACATGATATAGGTGATTTGGGGTTTTTTTGAGACAAGTCATCAGCTTCAGAGTAATTTATATCTATTTGAATATCTTCAATTAAGCTCTTAATGTTAATTTCCAACCAGGAAATGTGAACTTTAGTAATGGAATACACTGAGATCATTGCATCCCTTTTTTGCCCTCCCTGGCAGTATACATGGCTTTAGGTAGTAAATTATGTATTTTTACTTTGTAAAATAACAGGTGGTGCAAATATGAATGAGAAATCTTGGTTACTTTGTAGTTTGTTGAACTGCAGAATACAGTAATGATGTAAAAGATTGAATCAGATTTGTCGGGTTTGTTTTCACCAAAGGGTTTCCTGCAACAGAATTGTAACTTTGTCCTTGCCAAGAAAAGCCAAATGGAATATTAAAAAGGCAGCAGAGCACACATCTGAGCAACTGCAAAGGAGAGAGACAGAATGAAAACTCACTGTGCAAGTGGTAAAGATTTAGCAGCCTCCCTAGACTTAAAGAAGAGGTGGGTATGTTTTTTACCTATTTATGAGGTAGGTAAAAGTCAACACACACTCCCCTTCCCCACTCAACTCCCTGAGGGAAGAAATCAACCCCAACAATCCATCATAGTAAGTGAACTCAGTGGTAAGTAACTATTGGAAAGGTAGTAATCTTTTTCAACATTCATCTACAAAGTCTTTTGAAGTAAAGATGTTTTACAAGTCTTTATATATCCCTCTGACAATACTTATAGAGGATTAGTTCTGGTCCAGCAGAAATGATATTTCTGTAGATAGGTAAACAGAGATATAATTATAGATATTCAACATGTATAATTTTTGCATAAAATATATTTCCAAAACTAATCCATATTTCTGTGACTTTCTTCTGAAATAATGGAAGGAATTGAGAGAAATAGTGAGATCAATTTGAGCTGTGCTCCTGCATAATTTAAATCCTGGTCCCAAGTGCAATAATTATACAGTTTGCAAATAACTTCGCATTTGTATGTGAAATGAAACATTGTTAAAGTCAAATAATTTTTTTAACATTCTACAAATTGATTGCATGTAACATTTTCTTGAGACTTTTCCTTTTCCAAATTGTTGTACTGCAATCCAAATAAGGTTTTCTCTCCCCAAAGACATAATTATCACTTTCCACACGTCTAATCCAGTAGTTTCCCCATTCATTCATTTGCTTCTTTTCTCTTTCTGTTAACATCTCATGATTTTATTTCTGAGGCTAATAAACCTGAGTAGAAGCAGGAATCCAGAATTATTTGAGCACTAAAGTGGAAACTAAATGCCAAAACAGAAGATAGTGTCAGTGTTGCAATCATAATATTTTAAGGGTATCAGTTTACAGATGTGTAATTTGTTTCAGAAAGTCTTGGGCACACCAAAAAATTATAGGAGCTCTTTCTATTTGAACATATTTTTCCAGGAGTTAAAAATTATATAACCATACATAAAATACTCTAAGGACAGGAAAAAAAAAATAAAATTCTGAGATTTATATTAGACAGAAGTATTTCACACACATTCAAGGTGTCTCAGGAGAGCTCAGCTGTTATCAAGATCAAAAAGGTCATGAAGTTTGTTCTGGCTTCCAGTGGCACATAGGTTGCAAATATGGTCTCTGAAGTGATTCAACATCTACAGTCTGAGGTAGAGCAATAGCAAAGTAAGGCTACAAGGTGGGCAAAGGTAATACCATTTCCAAACATAACAGCTTCTCACAAAGTCACTTCATATTCTACAAACTGTGTTTTTAAGTCAAGAATGCTCCATTTCAGCAATGTACAATTCAACATCATCTTGGAATTGGAAACAGGAAATCATCATTAGCACAGAAACCAAGCATCATTCCATCATATATTTCCAGTGAATGTGTAATTTATTGCATATAGCTGAAAAGGTGAATGTGATTAACTAAATAGACTATGCATAGCATTCAAATATACATAATAAATTTAATTTATGCATGTAAATAAGGCAGTATATCTATGACTGATGTGTTCACAGATTTAAAAAGTAACACATAATTTTGAAATTGCTGCAATTTTCTGCTCAAGTGACTGCATGCATGCATGGTTTAATTTCTATCCCTTGGAATTTTATAAATGCCTTTTAAAACTCTTTTAAAACAGTATATTACCTTTGGGAAATGTTTAAGGTTTAATAACACAATATTCAGCAAAATGCATGTTGCTATTTTAGGTCTCCTAATCCCCTCCTTGTTGTTGTAATCTCACATTTCCTTGCATAGCATGTGTACTTTAGCCATTAAAACTGATAAAAATTAAAAATATCAGTTTAGCCTTGTATATTATTGACTTTACTCATGTAAAATGAGCATGATATTGCTCTGTCATAGTAGAAATTTTGTACTGTGATAGGAACAGAGAATACAGAACCACAATATTAATTTTTAAATCTGAGTAGAACTCTAAATTGCTGAGATTACAGTTGTGTAAACAGAAAATTTCCCAGGCATTGATAGTAATAAAACAATATAAATGTGGTGATGAATACATTTGAACCTTGAAATAATCTCCTTTTAAAACACAATCAGTAGAAACCAGCTATGTCTGAGTCTTATTCCATTCAACAATAATTTCTATTCAAATTGTTTCCCTGATTTAATTTTTTTGTTTTTAACAAATCTGTAAATCACCTAAGAAGAATTAGGATTATAGAAAGCCTCACTATTTCATAATTAAACTAAGGTAAAAGAAAAAAAATCTAGTTTAAAATGGAAAATTGCAAAATTTCTTTGTGTTTCACCATGAACAGATTACACAGACTTCTTGTTTTCTAAGAGTTTTCTTAATTTTATCTTTAAAGCCCACCTTTTTTTCAGTGCCATGCAGATATATAATACATCATGCCCATTTGTCTTGGTGTCAGCTGATATACTAAATAATTAACACTTTTGCCTTTCTTCCTTTCTACTCATAACACCTTCCTTATTATCTCAGCTAATCTTTCATTTGGTGTTCATCAGGGATCCTGTAGTAGCAGGTTCCCCTTGAACCTTAAGAAGCCTTCTGTGGGCGGCTGCCTTGAGATGAACAGCACACATTTTGAAAGAAGCTATGCAGTTTTCAGTGGATGATTAGCCTTTTAAACCCCATTGTAAGTGTAGCAATGAGCCCTTTGAACAGACTCTCTGTTATACAAATGTTATTTAACTTTCTGGAAGCATAAAATTAGTTTATACAATTATTATGGTAATTTATTAATATAACCGTTGTATGTTGTATGGCAGAATATTAGAATATTGTGGGATTACAGATATGATGTTTTTCTCAGAAAATAATATCTGATTAACTGCATCATCTAACAGTTAAAACAAAAAACAAATGGAAAAAAAAATTACATGAGTTCATTGGTATTTTCAAACCCTGTTCTGCAACACTCTGTACATGCACTCATGTTGTTCACCCTAGCAGAGGAAAACTATGAATAGTACCAATAAAGCCACAAATTAGTCCAAAACCTTATGCTCTGTATACCATATTTCCATTCTGGATTATATACAATTAAAACACAAGTTATTTTGGTAACAATGACATGATCTTCTCTGTTTAATTTAAAACAGTCATAGAGATTTGATCCTATTAAATAACATGGTGTTTTTCTGACATTCAAATCCTAAAAATAGATGCAAGATGTGTGGTGGACCGGTCTGACTTGTGGAAAGGTCAGCCTAGTACAAAAGACCAAATGAAAATACAAAAGCTATGAGCCACAAAGCTGCCAGAGTATTACATGTGCAGTATCTGACAAAAACTAACTAGATGTTTAAAGCTAGGCATAACTTTCCACCGAAATGATAATAATTTAAGCTGAACATTTTTTAAGCAATGAAACAACATGCATATTTTATATACATCAATGTCTTCATTTAGACTTTCTCTTTTGAATAAATTCCCTGAAATGTAGGCACTCTGACTGCAAAATTTACTGAGCCACAGCTGACAGTAATGTTGTTAAGCAACAGAGAGAAAAATGCCATTATCTTCAGAGGAGCTAGTGTGAGGATCTGAATAATATTCTACACCGTTCTATGCTTAGACTTGGCTGCTTTTGCTATGTGAACATATCTTAGCAACAGTTTATACTCAGCAGAATTTATAATTACTTAAACTGAGAAAAGCAATGAAGCACGCATTTTAATTGTGGAGAAATGTAACCCTTGAGAAAAATCATACATAAGAAAATGTAAGACAAATGGATTAATTTTAAAATGGATAGTTGCATGTTTTGGTCACACTCAGGAGACAGTGAACTTGCAAAACACAGAAATGAAAATTTTTATGAAGATAAAATCAAAACAATTAGTGAATAGTAAGTGTCAGTAAATATGTCTGAAAATTCAGGATAAGGGAGTCTGAAAGTGAAATACAGCCTATATAAATTAAAGAAGGCAAAGAAGGCAGGCTACTGAATTGAGTTCTAATTCTGCATGTTTGGCACTAATGTTTCAATTAACTAACTAATTAATTATTTTTTTAATAATTAATATAATTCATATAATAGAAATATACAATTAATGTAATTTATATAATCTGCCTTCCATCTAATTTTCAATATTTAAAATTTAAGTCTAATTTATTTCATTATTTCATGGAGTACCATGATAATTAATAAATTATCATCTTTAGAATTGTATGATATTTACAGCCTAGAAATATTGTACACTACACTGATTGTTAGTTGTGGCCTTTGCACAGATGTCATATAAGACTTCTAAAACTTCTGCTTAATATTTATGTCGTGCATATATAAACATGTTGTGCATTTAGAACACAGATAAACTGTGCAAGAAACCCAGCCATAATTACTTCTTACTTTTGTAGATCAAAGACGAGAAGTAGAGGAGAGTGCAAAAGTAAATGTCTTATGCATATCACTTTCTGCAACAGGAAAGTAAAATAAAATTTGGATTCTTGAGTTCATGTATGGAAGATCATGGTTTTAAGCTGCTCATTTAACATAGAGCTACCTCTGAGAAAAGAACAACTGTTTTAAGGACATCTTTTAAGGTAAGGTGCAGAATTTAATTTACAGAGGACTGACTTAATTTGAGCAAGCTCCCATTGACATGGATACTCTATACAAGCAAACTTTGAAAACTGAAAGCATTGCCTGTTTACTCAGTCTGTTAGGCAGGATGTGATTTAAATATTGAACAAAATTAAAAACTCAGTTTAAGAGTTGAAGAGAAATAGAAATCCTGACAATGGTGACTAGTCAGAGGAAATACTACTTTTACTTTTTCAACTGTGTTATATTTTAGAAAGGGAAAAATAAAAAAAATGAGGAAAAATAAGACAATTCTAAGAAATATTGCGACTTAGTCAAAAGTTTCTACTAACTTAGGTCTTCACCAATATCTTAGCACTGGCACCCAGCACAGTGGAGACCTGGACCAGACTGTCAGCTCACATCACACTTCCTTCATCACCTTCTTTCATCTCACAGCTTAGGAGCAACACAATCTTGGTCTTCCTTTTCATCCTTCCTCTTTCTTTTAAATAGTAGCTTTTGACTTTTTCCAGGTCTGGACCTGATTTTCTTAACTAAGGTTAATCACACACCCATGTTTAAGTGCCATTTATTAGTTCAGATATTTGTATTTTATTTCAATTAGGACTTTTACATTTCACATTTGGCACCTTTTTCAAACACACAAAATGAAATCATATAAAACGAATGTGCTTATTGATTCATTTAATGTAAGTATTCTTCTCTACACCAGATGCTTGCAGATAGCGTCTTCCTGAGCTTCCCTCTAGAATCTTTTTGATACCCCCAGGGCAATGCGTAGAGATGCAGAGCTGCTGGTTTTTCCTAATGCCAATCTCACAACAGAAAGAAACTAGCAATGCATATGGTCCTAATCTAGGCACCTCCATGAGCAACATGAAGAGGAAGAATGTGGCTGTACTTCTGCCATATGACAGCAACTTTCACTGACGCTAGAACAGCTAAATGAGGTTAAGCTGTAATGTGTTTTATCTGCATTAATTAACCTCTCTGTTGCAAATGCAGAGCTTTGAAAGGCTTTTTGGAATCCTCTGCCAATAAAATCTATAAAAGTAAGTAACTAAGGTTATCACCAGAGGTATGCTACTGGCATAATTTTGTTATTAGAAAACTCTTAAATAAAAAACACCTAAGAAAAAAGAAATAAAAAACCCCATTCCTTCATTATCAGAATTCAGTCAAAAAAAGAACAGAAAGGATGGTAAACTATAACCTCTGTCTCTTTCGCTTTAAAAAAAAAAATATTCTCAGCAGGTTAACAAGCAGCCTTTTTGGTGCTCTTTGCAGCTAAAAGCAGATTTACCTCTTGTCTTGCTGAATGCACTTTAACAGTGCTCTATTTGCACTTCAGGAGTAACTCCAGAAGCCCCAAAGGAAAAAAGACAAAGAACTTTTCTAGCAGTTTTCAAAAGCAACTGCAAGAATTGAGCTATATGTGAGGCTTGGGATATTGTTAAAAGGGGTGAAAAGGGAAATTGGGGACGAGGGCAGTAACTGGAGAGCAGAAGGTTAGAGGCTGGCTGCTCATTTGGGGGATTTGTATTGAGAAAGAGATCAGGCTTGTTTAGCTGGTTGACTGATTTCTTCTGGGAGATGTGATTTTCTGCCGGTACTGGGTAGAAGGAAAGGGAAAATCAGGAATAATTATTTTTGGCAGTGTTAGGTAATTCCCAGTCCCAGCCATCTTAATTTGGTCACCAGCTGTTACTGCTGAAAAGTATTTTGTGTTACACAGTATTAATTCTCCATTTGCATTCGTCTTCCTGATTGCTATTACTTTCTCTGTTGCATTTATTCTAAAGTTCTTAGGGTTTTTTAGAAATCCTGCTTTGCAAACTACTGCTGCAGTTCTAGAATATTTACAGCCCTTAATTTATTGATATGTTTACTCACAGCTATAACTCTTTCTGAATATATTTTTGGTCTGAAAAAAATTGGTCTTTTTCAGTTTATATAATTAATGTGTTGCATGTTGGGCATATTGCCCGAAGTTCACCCTGCTGCTGAAATCCTGTCTAAAGTACCTGAATAGGGAAAATCAGTAAGAAAGGTTTAAAAATTTTTGGTGTCCCTAATAATGTGGTCGTACATTATTTGGGAAACTTGCAAGAAAATCCAGAACCATAAAATATTCCAAATCTGCATTAAGAAAAGAAATTGTGCATTTAAAATCTTTTACGTATCAAAAGATATGATAGCCCAGTGACTAAGGTCATCTGATGAAATAAAAGAGAAACTAAGTCTTAAAGTCTACCAGGCCAGAGCTAAACTGTGCTTTTCATTCTGTTTTAAGTACATATTCAAGTTTGGCCCTCAATTATCCATATTGCCCATCTACTGGTTTGATTTCTGACTGAACTTGGCAGACATGTACTGTTTCTTCAATTGGGAAATTTTTTTTTGGAGGTGAGTAGTACAGAGCAAGACAGTCTTGCCAGAAATACACTCAACTGTATTTTTCAAAGGTTTCTCAGTAAAATCTCCCTATGTACTCAAATCCAATATTTAGCCAGTTTAATAATTAAAAGATGCTTTGTGTCAAAATATCTGACACCAGACTGGTGCATAATGGCTGGAGGGGGCACTCTGGTATCAGAAAACCACATAGTTTAGCCCTGAAGGAAAAAAAACCCAAATACATAGCAATGCAGGGCATCTTCTGGAACACCTTTCAGGTTGCTACAGAACAGTCTGCAGATTCAAGGTTAAAATACAGGTATAGCCAAATGTATCTGATTTTTGACATTACTAGTGAAGGACTGCAGTGTTAGATGAGTTTTTAGAGTACAGTCACTGGCACTTGTCTGTTTTTGCTTTGGCCTCAGTGCTTTCAGCCTGTAACAGTCCCCTAGAGATCAAGTGGCTACTGACAATCTGTTGTAGTTGAAATCCTGAGAATATTGTATGGAGTGAAGGTTTAACACCATTTGGCTGCCCTCAAATCATGCCCCCAACTCTTTTTTTTTCCAGCTGAGGCTTTCAAACTTTACAATTTTCAAACTTTATCTGGGAGCCAACAAGAAGAAAACATTCTGATATAAAACATAACAGAAGGCCTCAAAATGGATTGAAGACTGAGAAGAAAAAACTCATATGGTAAAAACTGGATCAGTCTTAGTGAGAACCTTGGGAAACTGCCCTTTTGTCATAATCCTTCATTCCCTCCCTTAGCTCTTCCTGCAGAGGGTGTGAAATCCAAAGCAAAACAAGGCAAGGCAAGGCAAGGCAAGGCAAGGCAAGGCAAGGCAAGCCAAGCCAAGCCAAGCCAAGCCAAGCCAAGGAATATTTTCCAAAAGATGGTGTGCCATGCTATTGCAGCTGATGGTGTTTAAAGTGAGGAAGTGAACGTGTGAACTGCCTTTTTAATTCTAGGTGGGTTTTATCATTCCTGATATCTCAACTGGCAGAGCAAATCAGACATGTATCTTCCATTTATTGTGAAGGATGCCTAAGGCAGATTTTCCTGTCACCCAAGAACATAAGATACTGAAGAACCCAACAGCAGTACAACATCTTAATTCAGTTTCTTCTTAGGAAGCAGGGGTGTGATAAGTGGTTTAAAGACACCAAGTTCTGGGTCCCACACAACACAACCCCACACAGCACTAGGGGATGGGGACAGAGTGGCTGAACAGTGGCAAGGAAGAAAAGGACCTGGGGGTACTGATTGATTGCAGGTTGAACATGAACCAGCATGTGCCCACATGGTCAAGAAGACCATTGGCAACTGGGCCTGTGTCAAGAAGAATGTGTTCATCAGAACCAGGGAGGTCATTCTTCCCCTGTACTTGGCACTAGTGGGGCCACACCTTGAGTACGATGTCCAGTTCTGGGCACCTTGAGTTTAGGAAAGATGTTGAGATGCTGGAGCATGTCCAAAGAAGGGCAACAAGGATTGTGAAGGGTCTGGAACACAAATTCTATGAAAAGTTACTAAGGGGGCTGGGGTTGTTTAGCCTGGAAAGAAGGAGGCTCAGGATCACTCTCTACAGCTACCTGAAAGAAGAGTGTAGCCAGCTGGGGGTCAGTCTTTTCTCCAAGGCAACCAGTGACAAGTAAGAGGAGACAGTCTCAAGCTATGCAGTGGAGGTTTAGGTTGGACTTAAGTTCACAGAAAGGGTAATTGGGCCTTGGAATGGTCACCATCCCTGGAGGTGTTTAAGAAAAGACTGGATGTGGCACTCAGTGCCTTGGTGGTGTTGGCAAGGTGGTGTTAGGTTGGACTCAGTTATCTCAAAGGTCTTTTTTCAACCTAGCTGATTCTGTATTCTTTGATTCTGGAATATTCTCTTTTAATATTGCTTCCTGCTTCATTAATTCCTTCACAAAAAACAATGTTGAGAAAGTAAGGAGTTGATGACAGGTTTGGCTTTGAGTATCTGAGGGAGAAGAGTCCTTAGGAAAGAGAACATCTCTGTTTCAAAATGGAATGGACAAATAGGACCTACATAGTCGCACAAAAATATTAGTCTATGGGTGAAGCAAAACAGAAAGATCCTTGCGTAGGGTTGCATGCAAATGTCTAGTTGTGGAGGCTTTCATGTTAATGACTTCGGTACATGGATATGCCTCCCTCCACTTCCCTTCAAAAACACATTTAACCATTTCTGTTGTCCTCTCAGAATAAATTAAATTGTATTGGGAGTTCTGTCTCTCTCAATATATGCAATGTAAGCACATACTAAGTGCTTATGTTGTCAATCTAAATTACCTTTGCTCAAGGTTCGTTTTGGGAGGGGACAAATCAAAGGAAGGCAGGGGGACATATCTAGGGCATTTGGGGAGAAACAAGCATGAGGAAATGGAGGAATAAGGCAACCAAGAGACACAGCTATTTTTAAACAATTGGATGATGGGTAAAGCTTGATATACCTGGGGGCAAAGCCATGTGTTAGTGGTGTCAGTGACTGGAGCAGGAGGGTTGAGCAAGTGAGGGTGAGTGAAATGCAACCCAGGCCAGCTAAAATGTAGATAAACTGACCTGGGAGATTGGGAGGGGAAAGTGGGTCTCTGAAGGTGAGGCCATGCAAAGAGCTGGTTACCAGAGGGATCAGGGAGTCTTGGGCAGCTGCTGGAGTGGGTCTGGGAGTTTCAAGGGGCAAGACCTGCTTCTATGTGCACGAAAGTTAAAGCAACCAGCCTGTGCAAGGTGAGCAACAAGGCCATTGCTGGTTTAGGAGAACCATCTAAATTAAACAATAAATAGTGAAAACAGAAACACCCTTGGGAGAAGTAGTGATACACAGAGGCCAGGCACTGTTAAAATCAGGCCTGGGGTTGAACCATTGCCTGTGGGTCTATGCTACGAGCCACTGTTAGGGCACAGTGGGTGGGCTGGAACTGGTATCTCTGTGGGGAGAGCAGTTACTCAGGACCTTGCAAGAGACCTCCACTGCTGTGAGAGTATCATGTTCAGAATGTGCAAGTATGACCTAAAATATAACCTAAAGAATAGTAGTTGCTTACCCCTTCTTACACCCATCATGACTGAGAAATGTGTTTAAAACACAGAGGAAATTAGTTCAGCATATGAACAAAGAACTATTTCTCCATTCAAATATTGTTAGTAAGGCTGACTATGCTGCTAAAAATATTTTAAGCAACTTCTATCAACAAATTCCCAACCTTTTTTCACATATATCACAGGAAGTTTGCATTTCACTTTGTCTTCCTCTGTGACAAGATCAATGCAGATTAAGTATTCTCTTCTCCCTCTTTAATATTTGAGTCTGAGTACTGGCACACATAAATATAGCAGTTTGATTGCTTTTTGGATATTTTTCTACTGTCAGACACTGGGGAATAGCAATGTTGATTTGATTTTTGCAATCAAAGTCTGTGGATATGTTGAACAAATCAACTCTTAAAATACAGTGTACAGCTATAGTTTTGAATATGACATCAGGAAAGAAAAATGAAGAAAAAAGTTTGACTTAAAGTCTTGTTGCAGTAGCTGTTTATGCACAGTGATTCTAACTTCATTGCAAACATGTGATATTTGCCAAGCATTGACTTCCAGCTAAGATGTAGTAATCATAAGATGAAAATTAGTTTAAAAAACCCTAAACCTGTTATGCAATGGATGTACTGCAATTGCTGCAGTTTTAGTCAGCTAAAATAGTTTTTCTTACAGAGTAAATTAATCACACTGAAACTACAGTGAAACCACAGTGACACCAAAAACAGATTATGATTTTGAAACCTGTCACCATTCCACATTTTTGGTACAAAAGGAATAATGTTCTTCTGTGTGAAATATCTGTGACTAACCTTCTATTTTCTCTGTTTTTAAGAGCATTACAAAGCCTATTGCCATTTTTTTAATGTTTTGTATACAAAAGTAAGGATCTAAAGATCCTTTGATAATCTATTCCATATACTGTAGTAACAGTAAGCACCATGAGTAAAAGTGTCACCCAAATCTTTTCAAGACACAACGAGTACAGGGCAGACCTGAGAGAAGTTGCATTTTTGAGATAATAAAAAATTCTCAGAAATTGTACTCTATTCTGTTGCACTTTCTAGTTTCCAGTATGGATATGATAGTTCAATGGAAGTAGCATGGAAATAAGTATCCCTGAAACTAAACTAGAAACTGGATACCACTGTGCTTATTGGGGCATGCACCCACCATGGACAAGATTTCAAAGTGTGTTGACTTACAAATAAGATGTCCCAACATTCTGCATTGGTCTAGCATGAAGAACAATAATTTAATCGGAGCATATACCTATCAGTTTGGGTGCAAGACAAATTATTCAAACACTCCTGTTAATTGACAGACAGTATAATAATTTTAATTTGAAGTCTCCCTTGGTGGTAGATGAAATTAAGGATGAAATTAAAAAGTTATATTGAGTTGAATGATAAACCAGACTTTACCACCCATGAGCGCCCACAATGGGAATTTTCTAAAGGGATTATTAGGGGAAGGTTAATTAGCATTACATCTGGGAAATGGTAACGGATGAGCTAAGGCAAGCCTACATAAAATATTGAAGTAATTAGGGAAAATGCTCTAACCAGCCCCCCAACCCCCTCCAAAAATAAAAAAACACAAGAAACCCCACAAACAAAAAAAAAAACCCCACAAAAATAGAGATTTAGTAAGTAGATAATATGGATAAAAAGACATTTCTATGACCATTCCATGAAAAAGAGGTACTTTTTTACATAATTCAAGCAAATAAAATTTTGAGTTAGAGACTTTAGGGAAAAAAAAGCCATTTATGTATATATTTCCAAGTGGAAATCATGGAATTAAGCTATTGTGAAGTATTCAAGAGGGAGGCCCCACAACCCATCCTCAGAGTTATAATTATAAAAAATTAGCTTAATTTTTTCAATAAGTCTTAATATGTAATTATCAGAGCTTCATAAAACTAGATGCATTAGTCATCTGTTTAAAATTAGAATTATCAGCAGAGACGTTGAAATTTAAGTGTTGAAACTGTTCATTTAAAAGATATATGATTACATAAGAAAATAAGTCCTCATTTCCCTTTCATTTAAGAAAATAATGTATTTTTAGACTTAAAGTCTCATCCACTAAATAAGACCCACTCTACTTCTAGCAGATTACTAAGATAAAAAGCAGTACACCATAAATGTCTTAATAAGATTACTCAGAAGGATATCACAGAACAGAGCATGGGAGATCACCTAATGAGTAACCAAGGCAGCTAGAATGTTACCCAATCCATTATAGATGAAAACATCCTTTTAAAATATTTAATAATAGTCTATCACAGCTCCTTTTTTCCTCCCTCTCAAGTTATGAAACTCTGGCTCCAAACATCTTTTGCGAAGAAGATCAAGGACCAGATAAAGGTACCTTGTCCTGAGCTCAGGGAATACTGCCTACTCCCTGCTGCAAACCCTTCTGACCCTTGCCCATAGATTCAGGAGCAGTAAATGGCCTCCACTCTTATAGCACAGACATGAAACTGAAGCAGCAAACTCCCTCAAATAAATACATACAGCAAAGTCTTCAAACAGGAACATCAGTTCCAAGCACTTTGGGAAAACAGCCAAGAGGCAAAGATGTATCTGAGAGAATAAGTGCTGAAAGTAGTTTGTCAATGTCAATTTTTTAAGAAGCAGGGTCGTCCCTCTCTTGCTGATCTCTTCCTGAAGAATGGGATAATGTTATGATTTATAATTATTTCAAAATAAAATAAGGAAAACAAACAAAAAAAAAGACACGAGAAAGAAAAAACTGAACTATAAAATGAACAAGGACCTTCTAGGCTGTAAACTAGATTGAATTTTTTTCAGAACTTTAGTAAATAAAATAATTTTTAAGTTTCTAGGAGTAATTTAAAATTTATATAAAATAAAATTTTATATGGTATATAAATAGTATTTTATAAAGTACTATTTCCACCCCCCCCCTTTTTTTTTCTCTACTATTTCTAAGTAGAGTTCTATGAAACTCATATTTGAATTAGTCTGCCTGAAACTCTAAAGAATAAATTAACTTCCACACTTTATTACTGCCTTGGCCTTTGTTGACTTAGGATTTTTTTTTTCCTTTCTCTATATATTCTTTTTCTTATTATGCATTTAGAATTTGACTAAAGTGGTGATGGACCATGTTGTGGCCTCCAAATGATATTAAAAGCCAGCTAACTAACATGAAGGAATGCTTATCAACATTAAATCAAGTTTCCATTGCTTTACGGTGTACCAAGAAAACAACAAAATGTAGATGTTTCGGGAATTTGCATGTATGATACCTCTTTGTATAAATGATGTTGAGAAAACAACAACTCGATTCTAAAGGAATGAGAAACAGTAGATTTTTCATTTTCTGTACAAGTGAAGAGATATATTTACATTTGGAGAGTTCAGATATTCTACTCTCAAGAGACGGGGAGAAGCCAATTGCTCACCCCTGAACCTCCATCACAAATAAATTAAGATTACAGTAAGAGAGTACATCTCCATGTGTATTCCCTCTGTGTTTATCAATCAATATTAGAGAGTCAGTGGGAATGTATATAGCTGTTTTTGTATTAAGTTATTAGAATGGGTATTAAATCTTTTTCTTGCAGGTGATATTTGGAATGAACACTTATGTTTCTAGATGAGAGCTAATAGAGTATTTAGTTTAGAAAATATTGCTTTAGAAATCAGAATTCTGACCCCCAAGTCCCTGTCTGCGGTGCTGCTTTCCAGCATTTCATTCCCCAGTCTGTCCATACAATGAAGGTTGCCCCATCCCAGGTTAAGGATCTGGGATCATACCCTTGTTGGACTTCATGTGGTTGGGGATTGCCCAACCCTGTAATTTGTTGAGATCTCTCTTCAGGGCCTCACTGCCCTTGAGGGATCAAGAGCTTTTCTCTGTTTTGCTTAGTATCTTGCTTAGAATTACCTTAGTATGCCTAAACCAGAGCCCTGCAGAACCCAGAAGTGACAAGTCACCATTGTGGTGTCACCCTATTCAATACAATCCTTTGTGCCCTGCCCATGAGACAGCTGCTCACCCCTCTCATGATGTGTTTATTCAGCTAATGCTGGACGTTTTGTCTGGAAGGATACTGTCAGAGATAATGCTGAAAGCTTTACTGAAATTTAAAAAGATTGAATCCTCTGGGTGGGTTACCTTCTCATAAAAGGAAATTTGGTGTGATAAGCAGGACTTTCCCCTCACAAAGTCATGCTGTCGGTGACTGATGATTGTACTAGTGCAGTACATGCCATTGCTCATAGCACATCACACTAGGCCCCCCAAGGCAAAAAAATTCTAAAGATATGAGCTCTTATTTTTAGTATGTCATCCTAAAAGCTAAAAATCCTAGATACAATATTTGCTTTATAAGCTTTACTTATCTTGTCTATAAAAAGCCATAGCGTGCCTGCTTTTCCACTGTGTGGTTCATCTTCTGAACTCTTCAACATCTGTACAGTAATAGATATATGGCATTTATTTCAATTGAGTATATCTGGCTTATTGTAATCTACTTATTGAGACTAAATTACTTAGAGGATACTATGATGAACTTAAAATTAATTGGGTGTGACAAATTCCCAGTTTTCAACATTTTCTTTTTTTCTTAAACTTACTGCATCATCTAGTCAAAAGGGGGATGACAGAAGCTTGAAACCATATTCTCTATGAAAATGAGGCATTTTTGTTGCAGTGAATTCCACACTTTGAAGCTGTGAACTTTACAACAGAAGGGACTGAAAACAGTAATTTTTAATGAAGCCATAGTCTCCTCCCTTTAGCATTTAGACTTGGTGATCAGAGCACTCAGCTAGAATATAGGAGACCTTCTGCTACTTTTATTCACTGCCTAAAGGGAATTAAACCACAGATATGAGACAGACTAATTTCAGTGTATTGTACAAGGACTTGATTTGTTCACCACCAGTTTTCTTGAAAAGGACCGTGATGAGGCAGCAGAGTAGAACAGGGAATGCCTGCCTTGCCCCAGATGCTGCAGTCTGCTGGGACTTTCTGGAGAAGGGAAAACTGGTTCCTTTTGCAAGCACAGCTGAAAATGGCCATCTGGGAAAAAAGAGTGGCGTAACACCTGGGAACAGAAACGGAATGAGAAAAACATCGAGCATACAGCTAGCAGTAGAAATGAGAAACGGAAGGCTCCTGAGAGGCAAGGTGCATTCGCCTGTAACAGAGAACTGACTCAAAGCTGAGCTGCTGAAGCACCAGCAAAGGGATCAACAGAGATTTTGGTTTAGTCAAGGAAGTTATTTAAATCCCCATCTGTAAAGCAAGACTGAGAGAAAGCATTTAAGACTGCTTAATGTTTCTAGTACAGATATGCTGGAAGCTCTTGCTAAGTGTTTTCTGATGAGATTTCAAATCTCTTTTCTAAAATTTGTAGTAAAGGTCTTCCCTTTTCCCCATCAGAATCCATGTTTATTTAAGTTCTTAACCCTGAATCTGATGATATTCCGCAGCTATGTGCATTTAAAAGTTTTTCTAGAAAATATATTAATCTCAAACCATTCCTTCTATGGGTACTTTGAGATAGTTTGGGTTTGTTGTATTTAATCATTTAATCATTGAATTTGTGGTGCCATAATGCTCTATAAACAGGTTTATGCTGTGAATCTGGGAGAGTTATACGCCACTTTTGTTTTCCGCAACTAAGATTATTTTTTTTCCTTTTTTGAAATGTAGTTTTTTTTAAAAGAATATTAAATTTTGTAAGACTAAGTTATTAAACTATTTGTAAAAGCATCCTTTCTTAACTTTGACAATGTAGACAAATTATGGACAAACTACAGACAAACTATAAAGAGGTCTGAGCTATGAAAAACATGATTTCCTTTTTTTTCTGCTTATATATCCTGGTTTTATGTTACTTTTTAAGATCAGGTGACTTTCTGATGAATCATATGCACTATGACATATGCTGACACTTAGTTTTGACCTAGAACAAGACGGTTCAAACCTAATTAATTTCTTATTAATCTCTCCTTGCAAATGCTTAAACATTGGTTATAAATATTTTCTATAACAGCTGTTGTAGAGAATGTAGGGAATTTTTTGTAATGTAGAGAAAACAGTGAAAAAACTGAACCTTATTTTGCTTTCTTTGTAAAAATATTAGGCTTGCTTCATGGTTGAAAGATAATAATTACTGACAATGTTTTTTATTCAATTTTTCTCTTCAGCTTTTCACTTACCTCTTACAATTCTGAAAGAAAAAGTAATCAGTCCCTGAGGAACAAACACCCTTTTAATTCCCCACCCCTCCTCCTGAATAGTCCACACCAAAGTGATATCTGAAATTCTATCACTTTTCAACCCATCTATTCTGTTTTTCCATCTCCTAACCATGGTGGATAAGAGCAATGCTGTTTGTTGTATGCCTAGGCCTTAGCATGGTATTTGACAAATTCTCCCATCGTCTTTTCATCAAATCGGTGAGATATGGGCAATGAAAAGACTGACAAAGATTATATTCAAAGTGGGCAAGTATGATTTCTCCTTTTCTATTCACTCTATCATCCTCTCTTGGAAGCAAGTTAAATATAATTTCAATAAATATGCCTTTCATGGGGCTATCAATTGAGTGGACTACAGAAAGACTGTTCAAACTTACTGTTGTCAACTGTTGTCTACAATCTCAGATCTCTATTACACTTATCAGATTAGTATAAAACCTTTATTTCATTATCCAACAGCTTTTGTACTGTTTCATTAAGTGAAACTGCATAGCAGAATGTACTACATAAATAACAAAAGTTAAGCAATCTGCTTCCTCTCTTGCAATTTTAATTAGACCTAATCAAAACAAGTCATTTTGCAAGATAAACTGAACAAATGATGGGAAAACAAATTACAGTGATTACTGATAAAATACCTCCATTATTATCAACTACTTCACTTTGATAGTATACCCATGAATATGTAATTGACTGTTCTAAATTGTTTTAGAGGGTTCATTATTATTTTGTCTAGTGGGCGTTATTTTGTGCTAGTATTTTGAGTGTGGATCTATTTTCTGCACACAAAGAAATGCATTAAATTTATCATTTATATTACATCATCTATAAAACCCAAGCAGCTTACTAAGTTTTAATCATGCACTTCAGTGTTCTAAAACGGCTGTGATTTTATGTGTTCTTGTATTTTAATTAACTAGATTCAGGAATAGAAGTTCAAATTGTCCTATTTTCAGACTTAATTAGGTTTAAATTTTTATTCCCAAAAGTTTTCCATTTGTCAGTGCCAGAAATTTCACTCCTTAGATATTATTCCTAGGTATGTAGGCAAATATAGTGAAATATGTTGTCAAGTTAGTTGAGAAGTGTGTTTTTTCTTTTACTTTTTAAAGGTTATAATTTCATCTCCAAAAATGAGAAGAATTTGAATGTGAAAAATAGATGGAAAGAGAAAGATATATTTTTGTCCCGGAATCTGCTATGTTGGCAGGTATATTCAGCTCAAAACCATTATAGATTCCTATGGGCCAAATTCAAAACAGTTCAGAGATCTTAACTTATCCTGTTGAAATTAGCTTTGAGAGATGTAAGGAAGAGGGGGGAAAGTGCCAACAAAAATATCAACATCTCAGAATTAAGACTTCTAAAGTCATAACCATGTGTTCACTTATTTCAAAGTTGGGTGATATAAGAAGTTGGAACTTGTAGGTCTGAGAACACTTTTCTCTCTGAAGTTTTCCTCACTATGTAGTGCTTGATTTAATTAATTTAATTAATAATGTAACAATATGAGAACTGAGGGTGCCAAGAACAGTGATTAAAATAATAATACCAGATTTTAATGAAACTTGATTCTGGATTAATAACCAGTGTTAAAATGTTTATTTTAATGCAGAAAACATTAAATAGCAGTGGTAGGTGTGTATTCAAACACATCCATTTTTACTGAATCTCTCTTTCCCAGAAGATCTATGTTTTCTTGTTTGAAATTGTAGAATATATTGTCAATGAAAACTAAACTCTAAGGATAAAGTGTATTCAGAACTCTTTTTTCTGATCATTCAAGAAGACAGTCCATCAAAGAGGGTTGTATTGGGACATTTAGGAATGATTTATTAAATCTTCACATTACCTTGTCTCTTCTGTAAAGTCCAATTCCTAATGTTTCTAGGCAGTGTAGTAAGATACCTTCGTATTTTGAGAGTTTTTATAAAAATAGCTTTAAACAGTGAATAATGAAAATTTAAAAAAAAGTGTCAATTTTAAAAGTGAAGGATTATGATATTGCTTAAAGTTCAGTAAGATAGGAATCTAAGAACAAATTTTATATATCCAGTATCTCTGGAATTCTTAGGAAATCTTAGAATCCTTAGGAAATATCATTATTGTTTAATTAAGACTACAGATCTACTTGATCTTCTTAATTTCATTACTTAAATAAGTCAGGAAGTTTGACTCTTGAAAAGCAAAGGATTTTTTTTAACCTTCCTTGCATAAATCAGTAAGTGTGCAATAAAAATGTGATAACTTTCAGATTTTTCCAAGTGGTCTCTAGTTGGCTAGATAATTATGTAAAAAATAGTTTATACAGTGTGGCTAAAATGAAACTATTTTATTACAAGATGCAATGTAATACACATTTTTTACTGTTTCTAGTTGTTGAATCACACTATATTGTAAATATAGTATATATTATATAGTACTTGGTATATAGTATATATTGTAAAAAATATTTTTCAACAGTATTTCTTAGCTCTAGTCTCCTAATATGTTCCTGTATTTCTAGTGTGTTGAGTGGAATTGTAATTACTATACATTTTCTCTACCAGCAATATAGAGTGAGGCATCTCTAGACAGTTACTCAGTTGATTGAGTTCTCAAGATTGGAACTGGATCCTTCTGATGCCAGATTGCAGGTGAAACAGACTAAATTATTTATTAAACTTGCAGCAAAAATTGAGTATCCAGAGCTGGAATGAATCTGAGCATTGAGCCAGGAAGAAATTGGGAATTCAGTGCTAAATGAATGATCTGTATTACATTACCAAGTGGAGGATCCTTGTTTCTTGTAGGATATAGTGTGCATACATGTTGTATTCATGTAGCAGTTAACTGCTACTTGATTAATACTTATAATATTTGAAGGAGATTTAAAAGATATCTGCTGCTTAATTCATAGGTTTGCAGCCAGATGCGACAGTTAGAATCTGCTATTCCATTCTTTTTATAACACAAGTGAGCCAGTAAAGATAACCTCTGAATGAATCATTATTTCTATGTCATCTGAAACATTTTTATAAACCTGTCGTCTTGTTTCTAAATTAATAGTTACCATGTTCCTAAGTCTTGATAGTTGATGTACTTTTTCAGACTTCAAACTCAAACTGTGAATAATTTCTAGTTTTTAAGTACTCTTTTTGTGAAACCATCAGATTTGCATCCAGTATTTTATGAATGTCCTGCTAATATTATAAATTAAATAAAAAATTATAAAAGGAGAAGAATGGCACCATTTTCCTGCCCCTACTCAACTATAGCTTTTCATTTGAGAGTATTATTTATTCTGATGCTCTTTTTGTCAATGAAAAATGGCACATTCTAAGTCTGCCTTTTGTAATATACTGTAGAAAAACAGTACAAATTTTGTGCCTATAAACTATATAATCTAAAGTTAAAACAAATAAAAGCCCACACAGAACAGATTCAGTGAGGCAAACAGATAAAATTGAAGGAAGTACTGCAATACCATTTAGTGATAGAGAAGTTCAGTAGTGATTTGTTTCCTGAGCTGTTGATTTCAAGACTATTTTTAGCTATAAGCCAAGTGTGAATGTATCAATACTTATTCATAATTTCTCTCTGGATCTTCAAAAAACAATTTTATTGCTCTGTTGGAAAATATTTGTCAATATGGAAGCGCTAATGCAGAGTCAGCTGAAATGTTATGTGACATAAACTGGCAAGATATTGAGTCTGAAGGAAATTTATTTATTAAATATTATAAGTAAAGAAGAATTGTGAGTGGGATAATTTTCATGAAATTGAATATTTAATTTTGATAAATATTTGAAAGTATTTTTGCTTACACTTGGTTTCTGGGTGGAGTTGTTTGGGAAAGCAGGGAAGAAAGGGAAATGTCAGAAGTGCAAAGAGAAAAGTGGAAAGGCTGAGGCAACATTATTAGCTTTTTAAAATTACCTCTTGAAAAGAAACTTTCACCAGGAGATTAAACTCTTGTAGTCAGCTGCTTTTGTTAATTGAAGAAATTTGTAATTGTACATTTTGTTTCAGGTGGGGCAGTGGGAGAGTGGATGCATGGTTCTTGGTTGCTGGCTGGAGTTAAACCATGAAAGATGGCCAAACTAAGGTATTCTCCTTAGTTTATTTCCAAAACCAGCACCCACACATAGCTTTCCTTGTCTTTGTTTTTCAAAATGAGTGGTCGTGGATTTATCTTAGCGGTATATTTAGCTTGAGGTGATCAAATTGATCATGTTATATTAAAAGTGTTTCTGTACACTTTGTAGTTCTTCTACAGCAATTATTTTCTCCCTGATCCCAGTGGTGGATCACATCTGGATTCCAGTGCTGTTACAGGAACATGCAGATTTTCTGTAGATCTGGTGTCTTGTTGGTAAGTCCTGAGAAGATGACCTAAGACACCTGCCATGGAGTTACTTTACCTTTAAGGAAAGTTGGAGTTGCTGGGGACTGCCTGGAGTCTTTCTCATGACCAATTATCGGTCATTGCTGAGAATTGACAGCAGTTTTAGCCATTGAAAAGTGGGATCAACTTGTGAACCCCACCTTAAAGTAAAAAAAAAAACAGAACTCTGTTGTTCTCTTTGTTTCTTGGCTGTGAAAGGTAGCAGACCTCCAGCTGGCCTCCGGTTCCCTGCCCAGGCCATGCTGCCGGGGTGGGGCCGGGCTGGGCCTGCCGTTCTCCCGGCCGGGAGATGGGGCCTGCGGGGGGCTTGCCCCGGGCCAGGTCGCGCCGGGCCGGGCCCGGCCCAATCTCTGGCTTGGCTGCAGGTTTTGCTGTAACTACATTCACTAGAAAACTGCTGAATGAAGAAAGAGAGGGGCTCTGGGCCTGCAGCAAGCAGAGACACCGACCACGCTCTCCAGAGCAGCTATGAGGAACTTTCCATTGCAGACGGCTCCAGCTCCTGTTCAGCAGAGATCACCGAACCATCTACAAAAGCTTGGGCAAGATTTTAACTCTTTCTTATCCAGATGAGACTTGCGGATTAATCTTTTTATCCAGAGAGAGAAAAGGAGAGTGATCAACATGAAAAGAGACTTTATAAACTACTAGTGGCAAGAAAGAAAAGAAACTTCAAGAAAGGTAGAGAATTAAGAAGATGCTTTAATTAAGCTGAAATATCTTTCTGTTAAAACTATGGGGATGGACAATGAAGTCCTGAAAAGAACTCCTTTAATTCATGATGGAGTATGGGGAGGAATAGAGTGTTCAAAGTGTAAATTTGAGTAAAAAGTAGAGTAATTATGGTATAGTGAAGTGCTGGGAGATTTGTAGCCTTGAGAGGCAATGAGAAAACTGTTTTCTAGTGAAGCTCACAGAAACAGATGAAGAATACTTTTTGCCTTTGAATAACTTATCCTTAAAAATGCTATCCCCAAACTCATGGCCCATAACACATTTCAGAGTGATGTGGAATGGGAGGGGTGGGCTCTGATAACAGCAGCTCTGGGCAGCTGATATCAGAGAAACGGAAAACTGTAACAAAAATAGTTTTCTTGTGAGAAACTCCATAAATTAACAGAAAGGAACTTCTGTTTCTCTACAGAGACTGATGAAAAAAACTGTAAAAGGATTTAGGACTGTTTAAACCATCAAAGTTCTAAAGTTTCTGTCTCTGTTGTCATGTGAACAAAAGAATAGTGGGCAGTAAGAAATGAAAAGGTTTTTCTGGAAGTTTATTCTGGTGTTCTTATTATTGTAGTTTGTCAATAAACTTTCTTTATTACTTTTAAAATTTTATGCGTGGTTTGCTCTTGTTTTAATCCATATCTCACAGCAAGAAATAAATAATTCTTTTTCCCCCTTTTTGTTAATTACTGCTTTAAAACCACGACAGACACCTTACCTGGCATTATGCACTTCTAATTAGAAAACTAAATCCTGTAAAAAAAATTATGAATTTATTTTAGCAAGAAATGATAAATAATTGAAATATTTTGAAATATTTTCTATTGAAATATATTCTGCCCCATTTGATAAATTTAAATCCAAAATAATCATTGATAAGAGAAATGAAGCAGTACTCCAATTTTTATGTGAACGGATAAATGAAATTTTTTTTTAAGACAATACTATGCATCATCATGTACATCAAGCAATGTTATCACCCAGGAAATTATTTAATAAATCCCACTCAAGCTGTGACAATACAGCAGCGAACTCTGCTTATATGAACTAGCAATTTCTGATCTTAAAACTGCAAATAATTCAGTATAATTTTGAATTGTGTTATGTGCTAACAATTTCTGATCTTAAAAGCTGCAAGCTCAATATAATGTTGAATTGTGCTATAAGCTAAAGTCTCTATTATGTTTAAATATATTTATTAATCATTATTGCATTTGTCAAATGGTCTTTTTAAAAAATCTTGCTGACTGCTGAATCTTCTGAATTTTATTTTTTTCATTATGACAATCCTAAAGTGACCATACACACAAAAATATCACACAAAGAAACCCTTAAGCTGCAAAGATTTTTCTTTAGCTGATGAATTAAAAGTTTGATTTTGCTTCCTATTGAACAATTTATTGAGTTTTACTTATTTTATTGATTTTTACATTAGAAATATGCATATGACAGTTTTAGAGAGTAGACTTTCTTTTGAACTCTAAACTTTTCTCTTGGATCAAAGATTGTTAGAGAGAATAAATAACATACTTATGATAATCAGGGCAGTTACACAACATATGTACATAAAAGGAACAATTACAGCAGTAGCAGGGGAATGTTTCTATTACTGAAAACAGGCTTTTGTACTATATGATGGGTTTTTTAGAAGTAGCTGCTAAGTATTTATTTTAAAAAAAGAGAAGTAGATGTGTTTAGATGTACAAAAGAGCTAAATAGATTCTAAATATTTTCTGTGAGTCTACAGATTTGTTTTTGACATAGCATAAGCTACTAAATTCCCACTCTAGTGAACAAAGCTTATTCTTTGCAAAATATACATGTTCTACAAAAACATAAGTTATTAGAAATTTATTCAAGCACTTCCATCTTGACCATCATCACTGTTTAGATATTACTGAATTCCATAGCTCTGGTTTGGATTGCTTATGATGGCTTTCTGTAAAACAAATCTGATTTGTATACCATTCCTGATGTCTAGATGAGGTAGGGTGGGTCATGACATCAACTTTGTCACAAGCAGTGTACACAGAAGGCAATTTACGTACCCCGGTCTCAGGGACAAGAACCAGTGCCTGGCTTTCTTTTATATAGAAAGACTGTCTTCCCTTATCTGTGATAAGCATACAGAATATACCTGACACAGAAGATCAGGATGAAATTATATAGAAAATGCAATTTGTCTATTTTCTAATGTTCAATATTGGTAGAGCCTTCATCTGTTATACAACAGTCTCTGTTCCAGATTAATTCTGCATTTTCCACTAAAAGATTCACTGCATGAATAAAAATATGTAATGCTGGGAATGAAGGAAAGAAACCAGAACTACCTCATTCCTGACTTCAGTAAATTCTAAGATTGTTTTTTGGTTTTCCTGGTTTATTTTCAGGTCAAGGCCCCATGAAATCTTGCATACTCTTCTGTCCACTACACTGCACCAGATTTAACATGAGGGAAGAGGGTACCTCAGACATAAACTTTTTAGCCAGAAAAGCCTCTTGAAAACTACTTACCTTTACTGTTCAAAATGTCAATGATCTTTCAATACTCTAACAAAAACGATCACCTCAACAATTATTAATACTTAATTTTAACATAATAGTTGCTAAATCTCCAATGTAAGACTGAAATGGCACATAAAGGCTTGGCTAGAATAATATTCCATATGTTTTACTGATTTAACAGTGCTGAGGCTCACTTTACATTTTTGGTTTTTCCCTTGTCAGGGCTGGTTTGAGCTTGTAAAAAGTCCCTAGTGAGCAATTGTCTAATGCTTGACTGTTGTAAATGAAGCCTTGGGAAAACTACATATGGAAAATATCTGATACCCCCAGGCAGTCACTTCATCACAACTAGTAGCCCTTTCTGTCAACTAAGGCTGGGGAGGTTGTTATACAGCTGTAAGACTTTAGCAGGTAACCAAAAAGGAGGGAGCAGATGTGTAAAAGAAAACATAATTAATTTAACAGTGTGTGATAGAATCTGACATAACCAAAAGAATTCTCCACTATGAGCATTATATACTTCTAGCAAAAAAACCCCACAGGATGGTGCTAACTAGTTGCACTCCCAATCATGCTTAAGGGAAAATAAGTCTGTTAACTTTGTGATTCAGATAAACTTTAGCTGTGTGAGAATGGGACCACAGGAAAGAGACACCCACTAGGATGTCTTATGTAGTAACGGTAACCATACTGTTCGTCAAGCTTTCCCACATTAATTGGGAAATATTGGATATAGCACTGTTTAAATATTAGCTACATGAACAAGGGAGTCTCATTTTCATGTGCATGAATAACTTCTGATAAGTTCCCTTTTGCCCATAAAAAGGCTTGGAGTGCAACTCCAGAACATGTATGCACCAGCTCCCTCAAGTACATATAGATTTATTTTCAGTGTCTGGATCCCATTGTGGGTTAATAAGACTTGGCCCCCACAGCATTCATATATATAAATTTCAACAAAAGCAAACCACAAATGTAGATATGAAGAAATTTTTATTTTGGTAATGGAGGCATCTTCCACCGTTAGGAGTGTCTGAAGGATATATTCACCGTGTGAGCTCTTTTGTGTTGAAATTTTTGTCCAGGTCCTACTTTGGAGTCCTGATTTTGTCTGAGTCCTCCTGAGCTTTAATTTCACTTTAACTTAATTTCATTAACACTATAGAATTGATGAAGGAAGGAAGCTTTCAGAGCTAAAACAGTGGTTGAAAGTCTGGATCTTACAGCCTGGATAGTGTTTAAATTCATTTTTGGGACTGGTCCCATGCTATGACCTTACTCAGAAGTTGTTTGGGAGTGTTCTATCTTGCTCATCCATATACTGCCCTTGGGCCGCTCTGAACAATTTGACTGTATAAACAGGCAGATATTTGGAATGCTCCTTTATACGCTCTGGTTCACTCTGGTAAATGTAACCCCTGTGTATTACCATTTGTTAGTCACCAGGGAATAAGACAGGGCTCAGAAAGAAATCAGGGAACACAGATTCAGTATTTTTCTCTCACAGGGGAATGTTGTATCCATTACATGAAAAAAATGCTTTCATGTCAGTTCTCCTTCTGATCAAATGGATATAAACATTTAATTATAAGACACCTAAGCTTCAGCAAGACATGCAACATGCACTTGTATAGACTAACTTAGAACTTGTGCTCCATCAATTTTATTTAATTAGTATTCTTAATAGTAGTCTGTGACAATGCAAGAAATTCCCCCTGTGCTGATGATTCTACTTGGACCCGGTAAAATCTGAGTATGTTAAGATAGTGTGTGAACAGACCTCTGGGAATTTAATTACAGAATGAGGAGGATATAGGGGATCTCAGGAGGTCATCTAGTCCATCCCTCTGCCCTACGGCAGGACTATTTGCACTAATGTCATGCCTGACAGATATGTGTCAAACTGGTTCTTGAAGATTTTGAGTGGCAGAAATTGCACAGGTTGTCCAGGCAATCTATTCCAGCCTTCCAATGCTCTTTATTTATTATTTATTACTAAAAGCTGTAGAATTTATGCAGTTTTGCTATTGTTTTTGAAAGGTCCTACATAATTTACCATTATTTACTGGTTTATTTATCATTAATACATAATATGCCAACATATTTGAATATTCAAATACAAAAATACAGGAAAGTTTCCTCTATAGAAATTATGTAATTCAGGTGCCTTGGTATTTCCTACAGCAAATACTACCTTGTATCTTTTGTTATCAGAAGAATTTTTAATAAAACCTTAAGGAGGAATTAATCTCGTTTGTTGTAGATCTAAGCATGTAACCTAAGTTTTTTCACAGACTGGAAGACAGAAGTGGTACAGGTTTCTGGGACACAAAAAATATGTGTAAAAGAAACAGAAAAAAATAACGATGAACTATAAAGTGCAGCTTTCAAACTTTTTAGGTACTTTATGCACAGACTGGTGATTATTTTAACACTTATGCATTAACCATTTATTTTATGTGCAGTTTTCTCTATTCATTCGCATCCCTCCCCAGTCATATTTTGCAGTCTGATTATGAAAACTCTATCAGAAAAGATTAGTAAGAAAAGTTTATGAAGATATCAGAAAATAATTTGGAAGAAAAAGAAGCAGAGAGCAGTATTGATTGAACCAAATGAAAGAGAGAGAGAAAGGACATAGGGGAAATATGAGGTGTTCAAAACAGAATTATTATTATGCTGAGGATTATATGTATCTTCTTTCTATAAATATACTGTGAGCAAGAAATAAATGAGAAAACTAATGAACAGCGTACTGTGTGAATAAGGGAGAAAATGCCAGAAGTAATAAAGAGAATGAAAGAAAGTGTCAATGCATTAAATATAAAGGAAAAGGGAGAGTTAGAAAGACTTGAAAATAATAAGCAAAAGAAAAAAGAATAATAAAATAGAATATTTAAAAAAAAAATTAAAAAATAAACATTCTGGGAAAAAATATAGAAACTTCCACAGAGGCTGAGAAAAAAATAAAAATATTTCAAGAAGGAGCATTTTTTTTTTCAGGAAGAAAGGAGGTGATGAGGACTGCAAAGTAAATTAGAAGCAGCCAATTCATTTGCCTTGTATAACATCCTTGAGGTACAACTAATCTGTAGGTGAACTAGGGCAAGACTCAATAATTTTCAGCCAAAATTTCCAAACAGTTAAAGGTATTGCATCTCAAAGAGTAATGCTGCTTTTCACACATCTTTCTACCCAGATTCAGTATGGTAAATAACACTTTTGAACAGCATTTCTTATCTACTTTTTTTTTAAACATGAAATAACTTGAAGATATGAGGAATTGTTCCCTCAGATGTTCCTTTTGGTATCTTCAGATTTTTTTTTCCTCTAACGTTCTCTGCTAGTGCTTCATGTTAAGCACAGACAAACTCCCAGTATTTTCTTTTTGAGACTTATAGGAGAGGTGCACAAAAATAAACTGAACTATGATAGAAAATTTATACCCAAATATCACTTCTGGATGAAATGGAATAGAGGTCTCTGTTATTTTTATGATTTTAATATTAATTCATTAGTGTTAGAATTCATTGTTACATTTTGAAAATGTAGATACAAAATGATATTTCTAGATATTTCTAGGTATTAGTGTAGTAGATAAAGTTGATATTTTATCAGTGTATGTCGGTAAGTCAATAACAAAGAAATACTCTCTTATCCTGTTTTTAGATTTACAGCACCTTGACTGTTCAATAATGGGAAGTTCTCATTTCTATTTTTGTCACTTACAAATATCTAAATTCTCCATAGCTTTTTCAAACCCATCAGAAGCAGCTGCAATGTATTACCTAAAACAAACAGCACAAGTCAGAAAGAGAGCTTCTGTGAGAGGTATTTCCATAGCTAAGATGGTAGTGCAAGACCAAAAGAGAAACAAAGTACCTTCTTTAATTCGGGTCTGATTTTGTTGGGTTTTTGGTTTTTTTTAATCCCAGGGTTTTCCTGAATTATGTTCTAGAATGATCAAGTGTTTGAGAGCTAGCAATGGTTTTGGAACTTCTAATTTTAATAATATTTTTTAATTTTAATAGTCTGGTTTAGAAATAAGAACTGAGTGCTTTAAATCTTTTAAAAACAAAACAAGCAAGTAATCCCGAGAAAACCCATGCAGAGCTAAACATAATCCTCCTTCTCTAAGTGATTAATTTCAATGAATAGAACAATTAGATTTGGTTTGCTATAATGCAATACTTCTTTTGTTGATAATCCCAGACATTGCACATTTCAATTTTCTAAGTTTTTGTTGACAGCAAAATGTTTATTATATACAATGGTTTTGTACAGGTGTAAGTAAGCCATTGGGTAAGCATTTAATAGGGAAAATCATGTTACTGGTCACATTATTTGACCAACTTGACTGGATTATTTACTAATTTACATCATGTATTTATTTTCATGCATAGTATAACATCTTGAATCCATAAAAATAATGACAAATATTATCTTGTGTTTTCTTGGGCTATATGCCTATTAGATTAGTTTTGGAAGCAAAAATCCTGGAGTGGAAAATTAGCTCCTGCAGTGATAGGAATTAGTTGTCCATGAAGCTCATGCACAGGAAAATCACCTGCACAGACATCTGTTCAGTTTTGACTCTCATGGTTTGGAATCTTAGAAATCTTATCGGGTTTGTGACTTTTATTAGATGCAGAATGTTTGCACATGCACATATACTTGTATATATTAATCAAGACAGTGTTCTTCCTTTCATTACTTCTTTTTCTTATTTCCTAATTGTGACACTAAGAAATATTTAATTTCTAAGTTCAAACTTAATTGGTGGCTTTTAGAGTGAGTCTCCCACTTCTGTGCACCCAAATCTTCATTCATTGAAGAAACTTCAAATCCTGGCAACATTTTCTGCAGAGGAAGTTGTGAAACCTTTTAATTTCTAAGAAAAGAAAAACAACAAGAGAAGAGGGGGGAAAGAGCTTAGTAAGAGAGTAAAAAATAAAACTGTGATAGATGTCAGGATGTACCCAGAACAATTTTCAACTCTGTTCTTACATAGCAAAGGTGAACTAGTATAGCAAGACATATATTGAACAAAGATAAAGTAAGCATAAATTTTAATGTAAATGATTTATTGAAATTGATTTTTTCTGAAGTTCTTCAAAGGTCAATCAATTAACTACATATAATGGAATTATTCCTCTCCAGCAAAGAAAGTGCAAAACATTTACCTTCAAACAATGATTGCATTAAAAAAAAGGTTACTCTTTGTCTGGATTTAAAGAATGAACAGGTTTCAATAAAATCAAATTTGACAGTGTGTTTTCTTTTTATTCCACTACAAGAAATATCTATTGTGGTATCTTGGATGCACATAGACCTTGTTAAGCAGGTTTTTAATGCCATTTTAGTCTAAGAGGGAACAAAATGGGTACGTAAATAAACTGTTTAAAAAATTTAGCATTGACAGTGCATTATACAGCATTGACAGTGCATTGTATGTCATTCTGTGTACCTATATTAATAAAATTAAAAATATATTTATAATGAAGTCAATCATTTCTGATTCATATAATTTATAAAATGCAATCTCCACCTTCACTCTTTGTAAAGCAAATTATTAAATTATGATTATTAAAATCCTTCAGTTGTCATCTGTCTCTCAGACTGCATGGTATTTTACCATAGCAGTGCCTTGATGCTATTGATCAAGTGACAAATTAAGATAGATTGTGCTGAGCAGATAGGGTGATTTTTGAGACGGTAAACTAGATTGTAGAGATTATTGCAGAGACAGACTTCCTGTGAGAAATCTTTCTTACCTGTATTCTTACAGTCACTTCTGTCTTAGCTGTTGAAATATATAATAACAGTGAACGTAGAATCATCTGATGTTAAAGCCTCTAAGTTACCAGGACTGGTATTTTCCACACTCATGAAATACTCCTTTTGAAAGTCCAAAAACTAGCTAGATGGATTTTCATCATCAAGGAAAGTAATGAAAAAGGAAAAAAAAAAAAGCAACAGCAACCCTCAATAAAACAACTAACCTTTTTGTACAGATAAAACACACAGAGCAATTTGTGCTGCTTGTGGCTGGGGCTGGGTTAACCTTTCATCATAACAGCTGGTGTGGGGCTATGTTTAGCATTTGTGCTAAACAGCGCTGGTAGCACTGGGGTGTTTCAGCTGAGCAGGGCTTGCACAGCCTCAAGGCCTTCTCTGCTTCTCACCCCACCACACCAAGGAGGCTTTGTGTGCACAAGGAGTTGGGAGGGACACAGCTGGGACAGCTGGTCCTAACCGACCAAAGGGATATTCCAGACATCACATCATGCTCAGCATATAAAACTGTGTGAAGAAGGAAAGGGGGGACATTTGGAGTGATGGCTTTAGTCTTCCCAAGTCACCATTACACATGATGGGGCCCTGCTCTCCTGAAGAACAGGGCTGAACACCTGCCAGCCCATTGGAAGCAGAGAATCAATTCCTTGTTTTGCTTTGCTTGTGTACTTGGCTTTTGCTTTCCCTACTAAACTGTTTTTATCTCAAACAACCTTTCTAGCTTTTACTCTTATAATTCTCCAATAACCCCATTGCATTATGGTGGGGTTACTGAGTGGGAATGTGGGACTGAGTTACCAGCTGGGCATGACAGTTATTTATTATATCAATATTGAAAGCAAAAAAGAAATTACATATTGTTTCTGATTTCTTGCCTATGAAATTCTAATTTTAAATTATTTACTTCAGGTGTTTTTTTTTAAGATATAACTAAATTGTAAAAACAGAGTTACAAAATTTTGTTAGAACTAAGCAATAGTTAATCTGAAGGCCTTGATATTCAAAGTTATTACAGTGGTTAATAATAATGGTCCTTGGAGTTCCAAAACTCTAAGAAATATTTATATAGACACATTTATAACTTTCTTTGTATTGTCCTTCTAATGTAGTAAGTCCTGATAAAAAGTCAAGTTCTGGTATGAGGTGCCTGAAGTAATCCTCTAAAGTTTATTTTACAGTTTAAACAATCTACCTCAATCTCATTTGATAATCTTTCTTTACTTCTGGCAAACTGTGTGGATTGTCTTTAGTTAAAGTACAGTATTTACTGTGAGTCAGAAGGAAACCTCCAAATTCATTATCTGTGTGACCTGAGGCTATATTTGAATGTGTATCTCCAGAGGACAAAACTCACTGATACAATGGACCTTAGACATTGATGTTATCTCACTTGTGTACTTCTGTCAGTATGCTGAAGGACTTCTATAAGAAAGAAAAATTTTCTTTCCCTCAGAACATATGGCTACTTAGTATATTTTTAATATGAGTAGTGATATTGGAAAAGAGCAATATTTATTTCCTTCTGGTTTTCAGTCACTGATTTTGAAGTAGTATATTCATTATATTCAATTATTAAAATTCTTATCCTTTTTAAGAGTCCTCTCATAAGCAATGGAAAAGATAATTTTCCCAGAATATTTTTTTTTTATTTCTGACAGATTTTATGAAATAATAAAAGCTGAAAAAAAGCTTCACTCATCAGTATTCAGTTGAGGGTTTTAACTCCATCATTTTCTCAAATGTTTCTAGATTGACAAGGAAGTAGAAAAAAAAAAGAGAACTATTATCATAAAACAATACTCTTATACACCTATTAATAAAGATGACATAAAATTCTTCATTATTTAAAAAAAATGCATATATTATATTTAGAGATAAACATATTGGCAATTAAACCTAAGATTGTCTAATGATATAATAATTTATTATCATTATGTGGTTCATGAAGATTGAATATGGTGTTTAAGTTGAACAGATATTTCAAGTAGGTCTCCTATCTCTTCCCCCATCCCACTCCATTTTCCTCTCCTATCTCTTTGCTACCCTTCTTTTCCCTGCCCTTTCACCTTGTTCTTATTGTGAACTGTGTGTTAATGCATGTACCTGTACATGTGCAATTCAGAATAACTGAATCTATCCATACATCAGTAACTCTGGAGAGCAGAAGGTTATCTAAGATTGATATCTAAAAGGTACTCTAAGATTGAGAAGTCTTAGAATTAGCTGATTCTGTCTATCGTATATACTTCCTTAGAATAAGAACAACAAAAGGAATGTAAAATATTTTATTAAAATAGGTAATAGCAGGATGAGTTTTAATATCTGATGGAAACATTGGCTACCCTTCAACGAAGACAACTAGACTGGATACACAGAATGTAAAATATTTTTTTTCTTATAATATCGTAAATCATATAGGTTTGAAAAAAATTATAAACCTCTTGGATTAATTTTAGTTTTCAATGGTTTAAAATTCCATTTGTGCCTATTTTGGCCCAGAAAAAAAAAAAGGGGGGGACAGTTTAATGTTATTGGGAATGATAGTTCACTGAAGTTTGAAATGGCTCAAAAACTCTGCTGGACTTCCAGATTCTCTTTTTCCTTACTTGTAAATCTTTGTAAAGTTAAAATTTAATAAATGATAGGCCATTTGACATTTAAAAAAGCTTCATAAACTAATATCTTATTGAAACATATTAGTTCATCTGGGGAGGGGTAGAGGAAGTAGAGAGACAAAACAACCTTAATTTACAGAACTTCACTAATCCTTTATTGTAGTATGAATCCATTCTAGTTATCTTTCATTTTGTTGGGCAGAAAAACAGAAAATTGCACGTTGATTAATACTGTCAACAGTGTCATCCTTTCAGTCTTCTACATACTCAGCTGATAAATATTTTTTAAAAAAACTAAATTGTTGGTGAAATTTGGATGCCAACAATAAGCAGTCACATACAAGTATTCACAAAATACACATGTGAATACTGTTGGCAGAGGGTAGTGGTGGTATCTGACAGTTTTTAGGTTTTCTTTCAAGGATTTTTCTTGGAGTATTTGTTTTGTCTTCTTTAAGTTTGGTCCTGTAACTTCAAAACCTCCCATTCTAGTAAAAGTGGAAGTGAAATTTTCAGCCCACATACCTGAAGTACCTTCTTAACAAGATTTTCCCCTTCTGCTGAAAATTCTTCAGTACTATGCCTTATACAATAGTAAAATATAGACACACAGTTATGTCTGCAATATGAGAAAGAGAGGTTGTTTAGCAGTAAATAACTTTCAGATCTCTTTAGCATAATTTTCAGGGACTAAACACGTTGTCCTTACCACCTCTTCCTAGTAGAGCAAAAATAATCAGAAAAAATAATTAGTATTGTCAGAATAAGGAAGTCACCTCTACCAAGTCACAGGGGGATCCCTATCAGAGAAGAAACTTACTTTCCATAGTTTTTTAAATAAGCCAGTAAAATAAAGCAAATAGTGTGGAATGATTTTATCATAGTAATTAGAATTAGCATGTGCAGACTTACCTTGTTTCCATTCAAATGCCTACATTACAATAACAGTATTTTCCAGAAAATCTTTACTGAACCTGGAAAGAAAACTTCAGATCTCTTGCTTTTTAAATGGTTAACACTGCCTATGTGTTCATGAGAAAATAAAGTTAAAAAGGTAGATTTGCTACAAATTTCTTGTGATAGTGAATTTATATGTGATCCCCTGAAGTCAGTAATATACAGATGCATTCTTTTCTAATCTTTTATGAAAAAGGAGAGGAAAATTCTCAAGAGAATTGTACTTCTGAAAGCAGGTTTAGGAAAACAGGTTTTTGTGGAATACAGAGTATGATCACATTAACTACAGATTTAAATTGAACATGAATTGTTTGTGCATGAAAAAGATGAAAGCAACAGCAATAATGCCTCAGTGGAAATAACCAGAAAAGGATAGCCTAAGCGTTTGTAATACTTATGGATCACTAGAAAGAAATTACAATATAAATGCTTTGCTTCTTTTGGTTTGCAGTCTTGCATATAGTACATGTTCCTGCCTCTCAGGACTTGAATAACTCTAGGAGAGCTATCATTTACATGAAAACATAGGAATAGCCACACTAGTTGAGACCAAATTCCTCTTACCTTTGCTTCTTATGTCCAAGAGTGACAATCAACTTTCACTTAGAAGAACATAGTGGCAATGGATTGAATGAAATGCTCCTGTCCTTGTTAACACTTTCACAGTTTCTAGTGGAACATAGTTTTTGTGAGGGTTAGAAGAGTTGGAAGCAGCTTATGCACCTGAATCAGAAGAGTCACTTGGCTGAGCTTGTAAGGGAGTGAGGAATTGAGAGGATATTAGGTGTAATAAATAGTGACACAAAGAGTAGAAGCTTATACTGAATTTTCAGTTTAACATGCCATTGTGTTCTCATGACCTGAACAGCAATTAAAGACATTAAGCAGTCAAACCTCAAAAACATTCTAAAGCAAGACTAATTTTCTTGGGGTGTTGCTCTATCACTCATATTTTGAAAATGGCCTGAAATCGAAATCTCGCACTTTCTGTGCAAGCCCTCTAAATACTGGACTACTCAATATAATGTGTGTGCTGTTGCCAACACAGTCAAATTCCTTGCTTTAGATAGGAATTTGATATTTTGGTATCCTGCACTGATGGAAGTACTTACTGAAACTCCTGTTTAGGCATGAACTTGTTTCTAGGTATTTTAGGGTAGAATGCTCATTCATTGTATGGTCAGTTGGGATCAGTAAGTGATTCTGAAACCTCCCAGAGATTCTTGCTCAATTAGGCAGATAAGGTCTCCTCTTGAAAGCCTCAACACTCTTACCTGTCTTCCATGGCTATATAAGAAATAAAAGCACCTAAATTCCTGTTGTGTTTTGTAGTTTTGTTTGTTTTTTGTGTTGTTTTTTTTTTAAATCTGAATACAAAGGAATGGTGAAGTCAACGAAAGTTTATGTGACTTCCCTGTTTTTAATATGAAAGCAACAACCAAACTAGTATCAACCATCTCCCTCACTGCTTCCAAGTGGGTGATGCAAGAATAACATTTTGTCTCAGCTCCTCCTGAGTTATCATTTACCTTTGTAAGAGTGCACACAACAAAATGTATTACGTGTGCATTTAGAACACATAAATTTTGGTTCCCTGTCCTGTTCATATATAGAAGCACAGCAACTGTACATCTAAGAACTAGAAAGACCGAGGAGAGGTAGGCTCCTGAGTAACTCTAAAAATGAATTTAATTAATAAAAATGATTTAATCAATGGACTAGAATTATTGAATAGCAGTAAAATTCATCTAGATGAACTGGTTAATGCTCATATCAGAATCTCTTGACAGCTGCAATGCTGGGTTTTCAGTACTCGTAGTTATATTGCTATATTAGTCAAAGGACTGTGATTTTAAAGATTTGTGAGAGACAAGGGCTTTCATTTTGATGGTGTTGAAGCCCAAAGGTAGAAGATGAATTTATGCCTCCAGTACAGTAAACCAGAACTCTTTACTTGGTATATACTGTTGTTCTAATAGTAGATCTGTTAAATTCATACATACAATAATATTTCCTAGAGTTGGGTTTTTCTAATTTTTTTTTTTTTATTTCCTATAATCCAACTTAAAAATGTTTCACTTTTTAAAATTATTCAAGTAAATTCTGGGATACTTATAATGATTCCACAGAATATAATCTGTACCAGCCTTTTATATTTTTAATGATGCAGAATGAACAGGTGGTTTTTTCTCCCCAAGAGGCTACAGATCTTCTCAGCAGTCATTCTTTTAAATTTTATTTTTGGTAAAAGGTTTATCTTTTTACACTCTCATCCATATTGAATGGTGTTGTTGAAAGATAAATACCTGGATTCCTTCTGTGGAATTTCTATCTGATTCAAATAAATGTTAGTTTTCCTTTGTGTGAACAAAAAATATAAGAACAGGAAAAAAAAACAGGAAAAACACATGCTTGATTGAAACATTTCAAACTGCAAACAATTGAACAACTGTCCCCAATATGACTTTGTACCTCAGCCCTAAAGTTCTGTCAGCTGTACCAGTAGAAGCCTGGATATGGTCCAAGCAAAAAACTGTATCATGCTGTATATCAATAACACTTCCTTCCCATATGGTTATATTGACTCTTGGGGTTTAATTTTCATCAAAAATGAAATCCGGAGATTCAATCTAGAGATCTTCTGTTGTTTCATGGATAACAGTAGTTTTAGAAGAATTTAAAAAACATTGCTGTCCCTCAAAGTACATCTCAAGAGGAACTGCCTTTTAGAGTTTGTTTAATCTACCATTGTTTTAAAATATTCATGTTCACTAGGTATTCCTGTGATACATAAATTTTAATTTTTTGAAGTTTATTTTCAACAATAATAATGTTTGAGACTTTAAGAATTTGAAGTCTCTCAGTCTAAATTAGGTATTTTAGATGTAATCAAAACTTCCTGAGATCTAACTACTATAAATTTGGTATTTTTTAAGAATCATGCATAATTTTCTATGTATCCTCATCATGTGAGTTCTCATGCTGAAATCTTCACCTCTTGTGAATACAGTATTGGAATGTCAGTAGAGGGACAGGAAAACTGAAATCTAAATATAAAATGAATAAACAAAAGGCAGTATGAAATTGAACAAATTCTTCTGCTATATAACTTCCTACAAATGGACTTCAAATAATTAAAGTGTTCAGATAAGAGGATAAATATTTAGGAATCTTACCCATATCTTCCCCTTTATAAATCTAGTCAAGGACTGTTCCGCTCATATGAATTGTCTTTCAGAATGTGAATATACAGTCAGACATTACATGTGCAAAACATTCAGATACATTTCTTTAGCCACAATAATGAGAATTATTGTGTGATAAACTAGCTAAAACCAGTAGCATAGGAGTCTTTCTTGCCTAGAGGCATCCCGCAGTGATTTATGCATGTGCTGTATGTACAGCCAAAGTGTGAGAGGTTAATAATACCACAAATAAGTAGTGTGTCCAAATTCATTATATACACAGAGAAGCTGAATGGCATTGGAAGTTTCTAAAGGAAAATTTTTTGGCCCTCACCTCCTTTTTTGGGTAGTCCTGGGCTACTTATAGGCAACACACACAAATATATGTGTGCATTTAAATGTGTTTCTTTATGAGGGTCTTCCAGAACCTCTGCAAATGCCACCAGGCATTTTTCCATATATAAATGAAGTGAGCATATTGAGCTTTGATACAAGAACAGAAAAGGGAAATGTCATGATAAAATGAACTTTGTTTCTCTTTTTCAAATTAAAGAAAGTACTCCTGCGTTTCAGACAATGTTATGTGGAAGATGAAAATTGCAATGCTCATATGGGGTCATCATGGTACCAGATGTGTAGCATCAGGAGTTTCATGACATTTTCAAAATTTGCAAATTACTTTCTTTGGATGCTTACTGAAACAGAGAGCATGGTGCCTGTGGAAATTGCAGGCCACATAGCTTTCTCAGTCTTGCCTGGGAAAGTGGCCTGGAAATTCATAAGTAGGAATTAAAACAATCCTCAGAGACAGAAAGCAGCCTTGCAGGTGCTGTTTGTCTGTTCCTTGTTTTCCTGCAAGAGAAAGTCGAGGGGTTGTGAATCCCACTCACCAGTGATGGTGATGTGTTAGTTTACTCACCAATAAGAGTTTTCTTTTCTGTACTTTTCACGTATCGGTCTATAAAAAAGACCTGAGGTAATAAACCAGGAGAAAATTCTCCAGTTCGACTCCACAAGAGAGTCTGTGTCGTTCTTCTCGCTGTTCCCAATAGAGTGACAACCTTCCACAGGCATCAGAAGCTAAATTCCAAACTCTATCTTCAACTGGCTTTGTGGAAAAAACAGCTACAATCCAAACTAAGAGTATTCAAAATACCACAAGGACAAAAAATATAATAAAATATGTGTTCTGAATTCTTTTGAAAATATTAGAACTACCTAAACTAGGAAAATCATGTACTTTGCTTTCTTATTTTAAAGACTTGAGAAAGCCTCTTTGTGTTTTGTCTGATTTTGGAGATTAAGAGCAAACAAATCTCCTCTTTTTTATTTTATTTTAATGAGAGAAGTTAAATTCATACCAGAGTCAGAAAAATAGAGAGCAAAGATAAGGAACAGAGAAAATTGATTATCAGAAAGTGGCCAAGGAGGATATGAACTTATGCTATAATAGTAGCACAAATATAAAGGAGTGATTCAGCCAAAATCTTCTTTCCAATGACCATTGTGCAATTACCTTAGAAGAATAATTGCCTTTCATATGACATTTGTGGAGGGTGATAAGGTAAATGAGAACTTCTATTTTTGTACCATCTCATTTTAAACTACAGCACATCCCATACTTATTAAATACATTGGTTAAATGCTGGTCATCTATCTATCTAGTTGTGTATATATAAATATGTACACACTGATCATTTTTAATTTCCCACTCATACAAAAATCCGGGACATGATCTGTCTTTGCTGGGGCTAAGCAGCAGTGAACTAAAATGAATCTAAAAGAATTAGGTAGAATAGAACCTTTTCTTTTGGAAGGGACCTACAGCAGTCTTCTAGGCTAACTGCCCGTCCACTTCAAGGCTGACTAAAAAACTAAAGCATGTTAAAAACATTTTCCAAATCCCTTGTAAACACTGACAGATTTGGGGCACTGACCACCTCTCTATGAAGTCTGTTTCAGTGTTTGACCACCCTCTCGGTAAAGAAATACTTCAGTATGAAACTTCCCTGACAGATTTGCTCCCAAAACACCGTAATTTCTTTCATTTAATGGGTAGACTGCAAGCAGGTGAGGTATACAGCCCTTATGATGGCATGAACAGATCCTTCTCCAGCTCCTTATATTGAACCTGATCATGCATAAGACAAATTTTCTCCCACACCTATTATTGGAGACAAATGATGAGCCTGCATAAACATATCAATCATTAAATTCATTACTTTCCTGACTTGCAGTTAGGCAATCCTATTTCCTATAAAATCTTGTCTGCTGCTGGTATAGCTCAACAGCTAAAGGTGATCAGATAAGCATAGTAGTCCTGTTCATTCCAACTCAAGAATATGCGTGATACACATAGCATGCCTCATCAGTCAGTGCTACATTTGTTGTATTCCAGTCAATTTTCCAGACTCCCAGCTCTGCTCAGCCAATGCTCCTCCACCTTTCTTTTTCTGACCATTTAGCAGAAACTCACCGCTTTTTTAGGGTTTTCAGTTAGTCTTGGCTAATACCTAAATACCCCTTTAGGTGGTCACTCCTCTGTAGAACAAATGGAGTAATATTTGAATAAGGTTAAAAAGCTTCTGGGACAAGATAAAGAAGTCACTAATCAATCATTGAGAGTAAAACACTTGACTTTGGGGAAAACCAATATAGCTTTGACAATCCAATAGACTTTGATAGTAAGAAATGAGACAATTATCATATAATAAAATTATTTGGTTTGAAAGTGAACTGTAAGGACCCTCCTGTAAAAACTCCCCCTGCCAAGGACACCTTCCTCTAGTCCAGGTTGCTCAAATCCTCATCCAGCCTAGACTTGAACTTCCAAGGATGGGGCATCCACAACTTGTCTGAGCAACTCGTTCTAGTGCCTAGCCACCCTCATAGTAAAGAATTTCTTCCCAATTTCTAATTTAAATCTATCCTCTGGTGGCTTTAAGCCATTTCCTCTTGTCTTATCACTATCCACCCATATAAAAAGTCTCTCCATCATTCTTGTAGGCTCCCTTTAGATACTGGAAGGCTGCAATGAGCTCTCTTCAGAGACTTCTCCAGGCTGAACAATCCCAACTTTCCCAGCCTGCCTACATGGAGGGGTGCTCCAGCCCTCTGATCATCTTTACAGCGTTTCTCTGGAGTTGCTCTAACAGGTCCATGTCCTTATATTGGGAACCCTGGAGTTGGATGCAGCAGGAACTTCAAAAAAGTGGAGTAGAGGGGCAGAATCACCTTCCTCAACCTGGTGGTCACACTGCTTAGAATGCAGCCGAAGACAAAAAATATTAAAACAATGTCTTCCTTTCCCCTCTTCCCCAGGTTAAACGTCCTTTTTTAAATCCTTATTCTTCACAACTCACATTCTCTTTAAGAACACAGGAGGATTGGAGTTGAGGAGTTATAGTTAATACATGGCAGTTCTTTCTCTGCCTCTCCTTCCTTGTCACACTTTTTCCTGACTCCAGTTGTGTGTCTCCATGGGCTGCAGTTCCTTCAGAGTATATACATCTGCTTTGGCAAGCAGCAATAAGAGCTCTGACTCTGGTGTCTACACTTGTCTTCACAGTCATTTTGTTTCTCCTCCCCTGTTATTCTTTGTCCTTTCTCATTAACTTTTACCCAGATGTTCTACCAGATTTGTTGGTGTGTTCAGCTCTGTGCTGGGTGGGTTTGACGGAGCTGCCTCAAGCCGTTTGGCACGGGGCAGCCTCATCCTCTCCTCAGGTGAGGTCACACCTGCAGCCTCCCGCTGCCAACACGTGGAGAACCTGAAGCCAGAGCACAAAAACATTCATGCTGTCTGTAGCACTACCTTTAAGCAACATGGAGGAAGAGGAACTCATAATCATGGGTGTGCCCACAGATCTAAATTATCAGCTGTCCCAGTCCGACCATTTCTCTCCCATTTCCCACTCATTTCAGTTTTTCCAACCTCAGTTGCTACACAGGAAAGCTACAGAGAAAATTAGGCTCTATTCAACTAACTCAGAAAGATTCAGAGTTTAATTGTATTTTGGTAGATAGTCTTATGGTATGCTGTGAAAGCCTAATCCTTGAATATAATCTGTATGAATAACATGTCCTATGTTCTGATTGAGTGATATGTCTGGACATTGAAATCTATATAGATCCAAAAGAAACTGCAGGAAGTCTATGATCTAAATAAATATCATACCTGAATACTGCATTTTTATAATGAGAATTGGTGGCAAAATAAAAGAAAAAGTAGCAAGAAAGGTTTATGTCTATTTCTTAGTTTTGAATTTTTGTGTCTTTTGTTTTTGGTTTTTTTCTTTGGTCTAGAGAAGGGCAACAATTCTACTGAAGGCTCTAGAGTGCAAACCATATGTGAGGTGGATGATGGAGCTGGGACTGTTTAGCCTGGAGAAAGGGAGGCTCAGGAGAGACCTTATCATTCCCTAAGACTGCCTGAAAGGAGGTTGTAGCCAGGTGGGTGTTGGCCTCTTCTCACAGGCAACCAATGACAGGATGAGAAGACATGGCCTCCAGGGGAAGTTCGGGTTGGACATCAGGAAGAAATTCATCGTGGAAAGGGTTGTCACGTGTTGGAATGGACTGCTCCAGGATGTCATGCAATCGCTATCCCTGCGGATGTACAAGGAACATGGCACTTAGTGCTATGGTTTATTCAAAAAAGTGGTGATTGGTTAAAGGTTGGACTCAGTGACACTGGAGGCCTTTTCCAATCTTAATGATTTTGTGATGCCGTATGCACTGTCAATCCATATTTGATTACTATTCCTGACCACAGTTTGTATACTTGTCCGACATATATACAGACACATATGTGCATTTTTTGTATGTTTCAAATATTTCATTAAAAAAAAAACAGAACAACAAAACAGTTAAATTATCTTCATGGTTTAAAATATTCTTAGAAGACAAATTTAAAACATTTAAAATTTAATCCTTAGCATTAAAGAGATAAGCTTAATGTGCTTCCATTATGGCAGAAGATGAGGTTTCTAATTTTCTCTGGAATCATGTTATCAGATTGACAACGTAGAGTTTGGCTCACAGATTGAAAATCACTGAATTTTTTATTACATATGCTTTTAAACTATCCTCAGTATTTACAGCTATGTACAGTAAGGTAAGAATTCGAGTTCATTCTTCAAGTGGCACAGAGCTAAAACACTTTGAGCTAGCATTGTTCAGATGAGCGTCATATGCCTAATTGCCATAGCACTGTAGTGTCCTCACCTTGAGATTATTCCAGGGTGAACATCAAAGCTCTTTCTGGTCTCAGATAAGTTTGTATCCTTAACTGATTATTAGAGTATGCACTTGAACTTGGAAACAGAGCTGATATCTCAAGGCAACAGACTTGATAAAGCATATATTTATTCTTTAACTTTGGCCGGGCTGGAAATGAAACCTTTCCACTATGCCACTGCTTTAACATTATTTTTTTTTTTTCATCTATTTCTAACAGAGAAATAAGTAAAATTGGGAAAAGTTATAATGGTACATGAGAAGTATTTTGGTCCTAGACACAGGAGAGAAAAGTGAAATGAGGAGCAGAGGGGAGAAATTTTGTGAGCAATTGGGAGAAACCAGTGATTAGTGCTCTTCTTACACATAAATTGTATGTGACAGATTCAGAATAATGGCACCCCTTTTTCAGATTGACCAAAAGGTAGTACCAGAAGGTATTGCATGGTATCTGAATAGTCAAGTATAAAACTCATGAAGCCTTCCACTATACCTGAACTAGGCTGGGGAGGTTTTTCTACTGATTTGTGTTATTGTAGTAACCTTATAAATATAGTATATTAATATAGCAATTTAGAGGAATTTAGAGAAAACTAAGTCACAGTTTCAGTCTATCAGAACAGGAACTAGCCATTTAATGTCCTGTCAGGTTAAAATACATTGCAGTTACTTCAAAATTCAAGGTAATTTTTCCAGAGAGTTAACATTCTTGACTTTGTATTTTTGTGTTTAAAGACCTTCATATTTAAGGCCAATCCAAGAAAGACATGTCTCTTTAAAAGTGTAAAGTTATGCTTTATTTAAGGAAAATTAACTTTGGTCGAACACTGATGAAACTCAAAGCAGCTTTACCAATTTGACTTGTAGAATTATGCTGTCTCTTACTTCTAGGTCTTGGTTTGTTTTATATTATGTTTTTGAAACTATTTTGGAACATTTGTAAGAGCTGGTCAATATGAAGGAAAGATTTATAATCTTGAGCACCATTCAACAGACGAAAATGATCTAACATATTTGGCCACTCACCTGGAGCATAGGATAAGCTGCAGATTATTCTCATCCTACTCTCCTACACTGAGTAGGCAGATAGCAGCCTTCTGACAGCAACCACATTAGGTAAATGTGCATGTGTGGAAGTCTACGGTTAGGTTAAGCACATACAAATAAATTCCAGGGCTATATTTATGTTGTAGTCACAAGAGCAGGGGTTGCTTGCATTTTTCAATCAAATGGAGAGCTGAGGTCCCTAACAGTGTTTTTATAACTCACATTTCATTTTAATTCTTCTAACACAGAACTTGGTGTTGTGTCATGGCAGTTAGTGACACAAACTATGTGTATGTACGGGATTTTATTTTTGTTTCAAATAAAAAAAAAATCAGAGGAGCTTTTTGAGGGTTAATGGTGTTAACTATTAAAAAGAAATTATCAGAGAAACCATCCGTACAACCATGTTTTAAAGTAAAATAAGTTAATATTAAAGCCTGTATCAAATTTGTAATATCAAATTTAAACTAATAATAATTTTCTTAATTGTAAGTCAAAGAGCTTCTGAATAATTTTATTTTTTGTGTTTGTTTTTTTACCAATAATATTTTGAATGATATTTATCTTCATAGTAATATCATGTTTGTCAAATTTTTTCATTCCTTGTTTGACATTCCATAGCTATGCCATTTCCTGTTTTCAGTGTTACAGAAGCATTTAATTTTATTAATAGTAAGAACTCCTCTATCTCCAGGAATTATTGTCATGATTGTGCTTTGTGTCTTCTTTACTATATTACTTTTATTTTACTCATTAAATTGAATTAAATTTAAACTCCTATTTTTTAAATTCTCTTAACAATGCACATGATAATTTCAGCTTCAAGTCTCACAAGCCTACAGAAGACACCCTACTGCTAATGAACATCAGTGAAGATATGAGACCCTAATTCTTGTAGGTGCTTCAAAAACAATTTCATTTTAAGATGCTTTATATAATTGCATTTTTTTAAACTTATGATTTACTTTTCTAAGAAGTATGTATAACTTATAGGTGTGGAAATCTACAGAACTAAATTACAAGTCAGATATATATACACCACTCATAAGAACCCTAACATGCAAAATTTAATGCTTGTTAAACACCACAAGATATAAAAGGTTTTTAACTTTTAGACTTAAGAATTCCATATATTTTAATATTTTATTTTCTGTGCCACAGAACTTTTTACTACCAACCTGCCTACAGTTGTGATGATTACGTGCTGCTCCATACTTTGGCTTTTTTCCAGACAGCATGAGTCCTGTGGGATGCATCAAAGAAAGCCATTAGTGCACTCATTGGTGTAAAACTTGCATGATGCCATAAATCTTTTAGCAAGTGGATTTGGAAGATGTTTTTGTGAAGGTTATGTGTGTAAAGTAATCTACATTACATGAGCCTTCGATGTGAGCCTTCAACATTACACTTTCCGACATTTAATTAAATAGTGATTGCAAAGAGCTGCATCCTCAGAGGCCTTGTTATTCCAGCAAAAGTGCAAAGGGAGTACCCTCAGATTTTTTCTGTGTTTTAGTTTCAAAATAATATATTTTATTTTCCTGAGATATCTAATAAAACCTGATTCTTTAGAAGATTTTGCTTTTTATCCTTGCAGGTTATTATAAAGTTGCATTTTACTACCCACATACAAACAAGGATTTAACTTAGCGAAAATTTCATATAAATGCACAGACATTTCAAAATAAAATGAAATGTATATGGCTAATTTATAGTCTAAGGATCTTATTGTTCTGCTCCTGTCAGTCTATACAATATTCACCAATTGTGAAATTCTGATATGGACTTTAGGAGAACAAAAAGAGTAGGTTCTTATATCTACTGGAGTCTTGTTCATTTTGTAACTGAAACAAATTATTCCAGGGTAAAATGAAATTATGTCAGTTCTTTTTAATTAACATCATGATTTATTAGTCTGGATTTAAAACTGTAAGATGATGACTTTATTAATTGCCAGCTCAGGGGAATTGAACTGCAAGGTTAATATAGTGTCCACTGGAAAGTAGGGGATATTGGTAGCACTCCACAGTTTTCAGAACATCCACCTCATACCTCAGGTCCTGCTTTCATTTTTCATTTTCCACCTCTGCAATGACAAAACTAGGAAATCAAGGTAGTTTTCCAGCTGGATATATTAGGTACCTGTTTCTGTTCCAGTTTACATTATGTTACTTTCTAGTTTGGATCAGAATATGTTTCCAAATCAAATCTCCAACACTTCCATGCACTGAGCCCTCACTGACTTCCCCATGTAGTTTCAGAGCAGTAAAAAATTCTGTTGTAGGAAACTGAAGAGGAAGCTGCCCTTCCAAAACACAGCTATGGTGCTCCATCTGCTGATGGACATTCAGTCCACTGTCCCAGGCTTACAGTGTTTCCTGGCAAAATCCCTGGAATTCATGTCTTGTGGACATCTGGGGCTCAGAGTCATCTGTTTTACTCAGCAGAGCTATTGCTATTCTGTTACTCACCTCCTAACATTACCTTGGTCTCAAGGGACCAGAGGACATTACTAATTTCAAGATGCGCTTCTAGTGCCAGGGCACGAGCTACATACTGTGAACCCACCTGTGGGTTTACTAAACTGGTAGTAGAACTTATTTTACTGGCTATAAAAGAAGGAGGTGGTTAGTTGGCTTAGACTATGCACCTACTGGCGCTCAGAACTGCGTGAGATAGAAACAAACCTGAACATTAAAACAATTAAACTTTACTACTTTACTACTCAATAAATTATATGTCTAAACCATGGTCTGAACAGGTGCTGTCCTTAAATCAGGTCTCCAACATATCCAAAATAACATTTTACCTCTGCAGACAGTTATGTGGGAAGATGCCTGTACATTTTTGTAACAAATCTTAAAATTAAGGGAAAAGAATCCTTCTTGCAAAGAATTAATTAAAATTGTATCACCTACAGTTTGACAACACTATCTGTAAATTTTAATTATATAAATATTTCTCAGTCTTTCTTCACAAACTCACTTCTTGGAAGGCACCTTATCTTTTTAGATACCAAGAAACTGTAACAAATACTATATAGATATAATTATTTAATTAATGCTTATGATGTTGCTAGGTTTGTGGATCATTGTAAATATTTACCTTCAAGTATGTTTGCTAGTTGCAGGTTGTAATTATACACAGAGGAATAAAAAAACCCAAAAAGGACATGCTAGGACAATTTCACAATTTTAAATGAAGAAAAAATCAGTAGCATTTCTAAGGGCCAGCAGAAGAAATTATTTTAAGAGGATTAGCACTGTAAGCATATATAAGATAGCATTGCAGTGTTAAACTTTTGAAAGATTTAACTTCAGAGATCAGAAGAAAAAACAACCCAAACAAACAAAACCAAACAAGAAATACACAGTAATTTAGAGGAAATATTACTGTTATCAGTTTGAAGATGTGATCTTTATAATTACTGCTATCATTAATAGGTTCGTAGAAAATGTCTTCCAATCATATCTTCTTGTGATATGATGGTGTCTATAGAAGTCATTCTGGAAGGATATATCAGAATACTGCCAGATTTTCTTTCTAAAAATACATTGTAAATAATAATTGAAAGAATAAACACTGCCAATTGGTTAGAAGGGGATGATTTTCTGTCTTGATAAAACGGATTGACTATTTGATTTTAATATCAATCATTTCTCAAGCTGATTACAGTTAAAAATTATATCAAAACTTTAGTAACATATAAAGTGTTCATAAATTTAGGGATGTTCTGATCAAGATGAGGCAATTAATTTGAAAGAATCATCAGGCTCCTGAATAACTGCTGCTGGAGAATATTCCAAATCAAATTTATAAAACCCACACTTCTGAGCTGCAACTTTCAGTTTAAAAAAGTGCAGCTGTGTTAAACAAACTTAATAGTAGTCAAAGAAGCAGTGTTATGTTAACATCTCTTTTTCAGGAATGAAGACACTGTTCCTTGATTTCTTGACCTGCTTTGATATTTACTTTGAGATTCTCACTGGAAATTGTTAAGTATTATACTAGTAGGTATAGTTTCATTTTAATCGCATTCATTTCACTGACTTATCAAGATGTAATTAAAAATCTTTCCACATTTACTTTGTAGAGGAACAGGACAATGATGACATTTTCTAATTGTTTCTTTTATGCTTGTTTTAGCTGGGAAATGTGTTTTCCCTGTCTTCTCTGTTCAGACTGACATTTTATCTTCTAACTAAATATTTGTTTTTAATACTTGCAGGATCACTTCTGCTAAAAAAAAAAAAAAAAAAAAAAAAAAGAGAACTTTCTTTTGCCTTCTGTTTTACAGCCATTTTATCTGAGAGCCTTTTGCTGATTTTTTCTATACAATAAAAGAGAATAAATCTTTAATGATTTTCACATCCAGTCCAGTCCTGTTCCTGTGATAACTGTATCATGAAAATTCTTCACTTGAATGTGGTTGCTTAAAAATAACCTTCTGCTTTTGTACATATTTTCAAAAATATTTAATCATACTTAATAAGTGTGTTAACCAGCGTATAGTCATAAGCTGCTTCTGTAGCTGTTCTACTTATTAATTCAGAATTGATCTACCAAATCAGCTAATATTACAGAAATACAAACTACTCATTCAGATTTCTCAATTTTATTTCAGCACAAATTATGCATTTACAAACAAAATAATATGCAAGAAAATATTACTTTTGGATAGATTGACCTGATTGAAAAGTATCAGGACTGTGCTCTTACTCATGCAATGTAATTTTAGGTGGTCCTGCAAGGAGCAGGGAGGTAGACTTCGTGATCCCTATGGGTCTATTACAACTTAATTCTATGAATTTTTGATTATATAATAATAAAAGACAATGATTAACTATCTTTTCATGTAATTATATCTCATATAATACCTTTAAGAATGAAGTTGTTTGTTATATGGGAACTGCAAATTACTCCTGTAGGACATTATAGGTACAAAAATATATTTTTCCTTTGGTTTTTTTGGGGTTATTTTTTTTTGTTTGTTTTGTTTTGCTTTGTTTTTTTTTTTTTTTTTTTTTGAGGCTGTAGAAGCATTGCCAATTGCAATCATGCCTCAGACATGACTTCAGCTTAAGAGAAAGAGAGAAAGAGAGGACATAATTTAATTTTGTGGGAAAAATGTTTTTAATTCACCAGCTCAAGCAATGGAGTCTTGTAAATAAGCTCTGAAGAAAAAAAAAAGAGATTCTAGCTTTACCTCTTTTCTTTCTTCTGTTTTCTCTCTACTTCTCAGTGATTTCTTAGAATTCTTTACATTCTGCATATATATATATACAGACAATGAATGCACATGTAGATATACAAAGATATTAATACATGATTCATACGAAGAGAACTGAAATCTAAAATGGCAAAATATGAAAATTGCAAAGTAAAGTAGTGACAAGCTAATAAGTGTCAGTATTAAAAGTTCCTCTACAATCTTATTCTTATGAAATTATTTTCATCTGGTTAGGGCTTTTGTTAAGCAGAGTTCTCTTGCAGGAAATGAATACATTTATATATCCATATGCAAAAAATGCATCAGGATGGAGGAAAAAATCTTGAGCTATTTCTCTCACTGTCTCATCCTAGACAAAAAAGTCTAGTTTTGTTCATACTACAGGCAAACAACTAGACTGGAATGGTCTGAGAATGTTCATTTCATTACAGCTTAATCAAATCTGAGCAATCATCTAAATAATGCAATATCTTGTCTTTTATTTTGGCCAATGTTGAAAAACTCACAGAAGGTCAAAAAACCCCAATCCTATCCATGAGTTACTTGCATGGACGAGCAGTCCAATCAATTTGCTTGCCATTGCAAGAAGTAAAAAATGCAGTACAATAGTATAGAATTCATCAGTTACTACATATATTAGAAGTACTTGGTGCGTCTTAAGTATTTATCTTTTCACCTCTGCTGACATAATCCCTTATAAGTGCATTATTAGAGCATTTAAATAAGAGTTTCCAAAAATATTGATTTATCTTGAATAGGTATCTACCCAGAGTTAAACTGAAACTGGCCAGATTATTATGATATGGTGCAATATAGCTTGACAACTGTTTATTCCCACACTGATTATTACATTTTACCTAGGAAGGAGATTTTTCTATTAATGGGACTTAATCCTCCCCCATATGACCCAAGGTCTCCCTCCTTACATATTTCGGGATGTGATGACAGTTGAAATTCCTCACCTAAACTAAGTCAAACTGAAGTTCTGAACACAACACTATTTATTCAAGTGACTGGCATAGATTTCTATGTTTACATGGGACCCTGTATTTCTCTACCTGAATGTGTATTACATTGTAGATGATAAGCATGTATGTGGAAGGGTAGAGGGAGGCAGAAGAATGAAGATATATAACTTGGGGAAATTTCTCCAACAAAGTTTAACTCCTAAAACCTTAACACAGATCCTTGCATTTTTCTATTTAAAATGAAATGCATAGCCACCTTTTCCTGTACTGTTCTTTATATCAAGCCATCTGTTCAAAATATCTTTTCTGGTAGTCTTAGGTTGCTTTACAATGCACCCTTTGAACCCCATTCTGAGATGCACATCTCTTCCTATCCTGTTAAGCATGCCTAAGGTCGTGATTCCTCTAGCAATTCTGTAAAGGTGAAGTAATTCTGTAGGGTAGTGTTTATTGGAGGGAACAATTATTTGGGACAAAGAAATATGTCCAGGTTTCTTTTACTTGATATAGTATCTTTCCTCCATCATCCTGTATACTGCTTTTTAATTGTTTAAGATGCTGAGCATAGACTTGTATAGATTTGCATTATATAAGCTCATTTTTCTTCTTTCCTGACCTTCTTTGAAAAGTTATCCTTTGCAGTATATTTGTCAGTGTCTTCTCTGACTTACTTGTCTGGCAATCTGTCCCTTGGCATCCTTATAACATCTGTCATGAATGTCTATCTGCACCATTCTCCAGGTCTTTCATTTGTTGCCTTGTCTGTTCACAGTAATTGCCACATTCATCATAGGTACTTCTTTTGAAGTAGAAACAATTTCATTCTCTGATGTTGCATTTAATGTCTTCTTTGTAGTTCTTTGTGTTTTATTTCTTTTCTGTATTGTGAAATCTCTGCATCCAGCAAACAAGTAATGTCAAAATCAAATTTTTATCACTTCCTTCGTATGGTGAGGTACTCATCATTACATAAATAAAGAGCTCACATCTCTTATCACAATTTGCACATGTAAAAGAGGTGCTGCCTTGAACCTGATTCAAAATATTGTGAACTGGAAATTGAAGCTGCAATTAATTGCAATGAAAAATATAGTTTGGCACTGTACAGAAGTGTAACAGAAAGAGCAAAAGGTGCATTCATTCAAGAGTACAAATCTTGGTGATATTTCAGACCCCTTCCCATCTTCCACCTTATGGATGCCAGTGGCCCTATCTGCAAACAATGGGGAATAATATGCTGATGGCAGGGATAATGTTCTGGAATCACTAGGTTTTAGAAGAACATTTGCCAAATACTGAGCAACAAAATTGACTTTTTCCAATATTTCTTACAAGAGAAAAGATATTCTTCTTAAATATGTGACCTTTGTTTACAGCACCCTCTCAGGCACACTCAACTGCCAGGCAGATAAGCCTGTCATACTGTACTGCCTTGAGATATCTTATTTCCTGGTACAGTAACACATTCAAAAATCATGCAAAATATAAACACATAAAAGAATGAGCTTATTCCAGTCTGATTCCTTCATAGCTTTCCTAGTACATCTGACATTGACAGTTGCACAGGTGGATGAAACTAGTAGGTACAGAAGGGACCTAGGAATATATTACCTTTTAGAGAGCTAAATCTTTACTCTTAGCATTAAGTCATGTTAGACAATGATTATGTATTGACATGACATCTATATATAATGTTATAGCATTATCTCTGATAATTCTGTAGTAGATACAGCCACATAACACTTAAGTAACATCATCATTTGTCAAATGACAAATGTTCTTGGGAATTCTTATCCTACTTTTGAATACTTTTTGTGTATTATTATACAAAGTTTATTTTTTTGTGTTTAATGTTGAAATTATATAGATTGAAAAATAAGAATGAAATACAGAGACTAAATTGTATTGGTTAATTTTGTCCTTAAATATGTAACTTATGGCATTCATTATTTATCCAGATTTTAATGAGTAATAAACTTTTGAATGTGAATAACCTTAGTAATACTCAGCATACAAGTCTGAATTAGAGTTCACCAACATGTGCAAAGGCTTTTCATCTAACACAAATGTGACACTGAGAGACTTCCTGCACTGAAGTATGCGTTTTGTATGTACTTCATAATTCTTACACTTAGGATCACAGACTATTTTTTGTAGGAACAAAATTTTTACTTTCAATTTTATCTTCCTATCTAAAAATAATAATAACAATAAAAAATATATCTCTCCATCAAATATATTTGCATTCTCAGTAATACACACAGGTATGCTTACACATTATATACATTTATTTCCTCTATAGAAATCTGAACTAGGACCAGAAACTGAATCTGTGAGAGAGTTATTTAGACAGTAACTCATTCAAATATGGTAACTAAGGAGTTGGAGATGGAAAGATGTTCACTGCAGACCAGATTCAGTTTTCTGTTTTCTTCTCAGTTTTTATTATTGCTCAACAGTTCCTAAAGTGGCATTGCACTTATAATGTTCCAGGATTTGTTTAGAGTTTTGACATTCCACATCCTTAGACCTCTTAGACTAAAATGTAAACATTATACCTATGTGCTTACCTAATTGAATTCTTCTGTAATGTCCATGTGTCTGTAGTCTATTTTAAATGATTGATATTCCTGGACACAGAAAATCACATTTTTTAAACAGAGATTGCTACAAACAAATTGTATTGCCTTGATTGTTTAAAGTTTTCATGTAGCTTTAGAAGGTTTAGCTGCAGAGATCACCTTTTCGTGTCACAGTATAATTCAGTGGGTGATGTACCACTCTATACACTATTTTCTTATCTTTCAAAAACAGAGTAAAGCGATACCAAATTCTCACTAAGTCTTTGAGCTGTGGCCATTTGCCTGAGACCACCAATTCATTTTACAAAGTCTGCTGAACAGCAATCAGATAATAATGACTTTTTGGTAAGTAGTTAATGATGCAAGGGTTTAGAGGACCCATACCTGATTAAGTGTGCAGGGTGGATGGTGTGCAGTTAATGTAATATAAAGTAATGATAGAGCAAGTAGAATAAGAATAAATAGCTTAGTTGCCACATTCTCTGTACATTGAATGGGAAAGGCAACTGGCATGTAGAGGCTCTCTTTATAACAATCAGTTAAACCTCCATATTATGGTTTATGTAGGAGGAACTAGACCCTATATTAATTTGACGTACTGGGGTAGGATTGAGTTATTAAAGTAAATCATGTCTCAAGGTAACATGGATGAAATGAACTATTTTTAATATTTATATATAATGCTAGGATTGGGGTTGTACATGACTGATAGAACCTGAGTGACTAATTTTTCAATCTCTTTTTGTGATTTATGCTATGTTTTAAATTATCATGTTAGTCTGTGTGAAGCATAAGAAAGTTGACTACACAGCAGCATTGCTCAAGTCCTCTTTTTGAAACCAGATCCATTCCAATTAATATGAACTTCAATTGATACAAAGTTATTTTCTAGAACTTGTTCATCTTAAGATCTTCGTTGATTATCAATGCAAAGAATAATGCATATTTTTTAATTAAGTCTTTTACTATCACATAGGCATGTGTCAGCTGAAATGTCCAGGCATAACTAGTATAAAGTATCATTAGCTGTATAATAATGAGTACTTGTATTTATATATATATATATATATATATATATATATATATGCAAATGTAATCCCAAGAGTCTATAGCAGAATGCATATAATGCTAGCCTCTGAGGATTTCTTTCCTATTCTAATCCAAGTTAGTCTTAAACTTTTACATTCATGTTTTCCTTTTTAAAATGGGATACCTGTTCTCTAGTCCAGTTCCCAAAGACTGTCTCATTGTTAAAATGCATATATAAATTGTTTGGGGTTGTTTATTTCTTTCCTGCTATTGCCCAGGTTCTGGGATTAGGTTAGACAAGACCATCATCTCTACTCAACCAGTTTAGTCAGAAATCTGAAACAAAAATTAATTCAGCAAACATGCTTTCAGGGAAAAAGGTTCTCCTTTAAGGGTAACAAGTCTATCTCTTTCAAAACATAATGTAAGACGTAGAGAGACAAAACTGATTTTGAAAAGACACATACTTTTTACTAAAAGGAAAAAAACCCTAAACAATGAACAGTAAATTAACACAAAAAAAAAATCTCCATTATTAAATGAAGTGAAACAAAGCTTTTCATTTCAGTAAGTGGGAAAACAATGAGAAGAAAACACTCTGTTCTCAGAAGAGTTCAAATACTCAATATAAATTAAACCTACTTAAGTCTTCGAGGAATTACTGAGGTCTACTAAAAATTGTTGTTTTAACCTTTCTTTTTTTTGATTGCTCTGCTCTTGTGCATAGTTAAACATTTGCTTCAAAGAAGCTGGTCTGAGTCGCTGCGGCTTTCAAGTGATCACAGATTACAAAGGAAAGAAGCTCTGTAACACTAGAATCTGGGGCTCTGGTGTGCAGTGAAGTGGGGAACAGTAGTTGCTGAAGTCCCACTTAAAAAAGGAATAGATTTCAGTCTGACAAAAATACAAACATATGGCATTTGAAAGAAGTAGCCAAAAGAGTTCAGGATCCAATTTTTTGACTGAAAATAAATCTTTAATATCACTTCATATGTAGCAACATATATTATCTTGGTCATGAACTTCAAGACTATACAAACCTCACACACATTTTAAGTCTTTTGATGGTCACAAGAAAAGATCACAGGATTTTAATCACAACCAGGTTTAACAGCAAAATACTTGAACTTATTGAATGTATCATCATATTTTTCTCCCACCTCAGGTCTTTTTCCCTCTAATTTATAGCTATTAAAATGGGTCACTTATTAAAGCATGCTAACAAATACTACTACATTGAATTTTGTTTCAAGAGAAATTGTTTAAATTATGAATAGGTCATCACAGGGGTCTTGTTTTGAAGTAGTGAGTGTTTTTCTTTACCACAGATGTAGTATGAATGTGCATTATTAAAACAAACAAACAAAACCAAACAAACAAACAAAAAAACAAACCCAAACCCACACCTTCCATGTAAATTATGCAATAAAATATAAATGCATGAAAAATATTTTATATTTTCACAATGGACAGATAAACACATGGGGTTGGAGTCCTTTCCCTCTGTATGGAATCATTTAGCATATCCATACTTTGCCCTATTGATGAGCACAACAAAATAAAATTTAAATTTTTTATGCTCTTGAGAGTATCAAAGAAATATGACATCCAGAAAGATAAAGAAACACAGCAGCATTTTACCAAGCCTGCAGACAGCTGAACAGATGTCACGGCAGCCAGCAGCAGAACCAATCAAGGAGTCAAAGAGAGGAATCTACCAAGGGAACAGACCTAGGCCCAGATGCCAATACTAGAAGAATTCATCTCTTAACATCTGGTTGTACCAAGCATTCCCCATATGTCAGTGTATATATTGGCTTTGGGCCTAGTACACGCAGAAGAAAAAATAAAAGAACTAGAATACTTTCAACACTGCCAGGAATAAGCAAAAAATCTGCCAAGTTTGTGCTGAAATTCTGTGAATCTGACAGTTGTTTTTCTATTTGTAAATGTACAATGTGTCCCTTTTGTAGTTTTGCATGCGTATAATTTAGACTGTGAAAGAGGTTCCAACCTGTTTAAAAAAAAATTACACCAACAGATTTCTGAAACTGACCCAGGGTGTTAATGTCCCCTTCCCCCTCAAAAAAAAACCCTAATCATGAAGCAACAACAACAAAACCAGACAAAATCAAACAAACAAAAAAACCAACAAAACCCCCACAAAACCCAAAACCAACCCTCCTCCCCGAAAACCCCCCCAAAAAATACAACAGCAACAAAACATTAACCAAGGTAACCTTAGATAAATTGGAACTTACTGGATGTTTCACTCATTGTAATTGTAATTGACATACCAAAAAATTTGCACCTCCTCTTACAGTCCACAAGCAACAAAAATTAATAACCTTTAAAGAAATTGAAGAAATTGAATAGAAATAACACTAAGCCAAAAAGAGTCTTGGATACTGCAGACTATGAAGCTAACAATTCTGTCTTTACTTTCTAAGTTTTTGCTTAAATATTTTGTTGCATAACAGTCTATACAAAAAGAAAAAATCCCCACAGAAACCAAAAGCTTTTCATATGTAACTACAAATTAAACAAACTGCTCTTTCGTTGCTGGAAAACCTATTAAACACCTAAAATTATAATTTGGAACATATGAATTGCCAATAGTTAGATAAAAAAATCATTCAAGTCATGAAAAATTGCCAGTTTGGAGTTCTCATTTAGACCTGGATATCAAGGCATGTTGTTATTTTAATTATTTTTAAAAATACATACTGATATTTTTGGCCTAAATAACAGATGATTTTGACAAACAATCTGAGACCAGGTCAGTGGAATAGGTTAGCAGAAAAGACTGCAGAGAAAGTCTTTAAGGACAGGTTCTGGACAGATTAAAACTAAAACATTATCTATTGTGAAATAGACAATTTGACAAACTTTGCTATACAATGGTCAGCCAAGGAGCCTCTTTTAACTGTCTACCAAACAGCCTCACAACTATTGCCTAAAGTCTTTTTGGATATCACTTATGCATTAAAAAAGATGAAGCAGTCTTGTTTCCTTTTATTACGATGCCAAAGACGTGTCAAGGATCAGATTCTAATGGAAAGTCTACAATGACTATGAGCAAGGATTTTACAAGTAAAACTGTTAGTGTTGAGGCTCTGAAATCTACTTTCAATCAAATAGGCAGTTTCATTCAAAAATCTTACTATTGCAAAAAGGGGCAATATTCTGTATATGACAACAGAAATGTATTGCTTGTCTAGTTAATGTTTGTTACCATCTAATAGTCCACATCTAGTTAATAAAAAACTCTCAGTAGTAATAGTAATCATAATAATAATAATAGATTCAAATTGCCTCTATTCTGTGGTGCGATGCTCACTCTTTTGATGTTCCCCTGGATCCCAAGCTTGATGGATACAGTTTTTTTCAAGGCTTACAGAGAGTGAGTTGTATCTTGGCATCATAACTAGGAGCAAGGTTCCTTAAATCACAGACCTGTGGGCCACTTGAAACTATTTATATAGGGCTTTTTTATTTTTGCTTTTTGATACTGTGTCCCACTTTAAACTGGAAAATTGCATGAAGCCTAATGCAAAGGGTGTGGGTTACTCTGTGACAGCTAAGGACTTTAATTCCTTCACCACATGGCATTCCCAGGGCTTCATCTACCTTGGGGCAGGGATCAATTGCTTGAGCTCCAGGACTGCAACAAGCTGCAGCTGGCCCAGGCCAAGGCAAGCCTTACCCTAGTAACTACTGCAGTGTGTAAGTCCTTGGAGTCCTGAGCAGGTGAGTTCGTGCTCTGCAGTGTGAAGGATCGCAAGAGACAGGGAGATTCAGTTGGGCAGTGTTGGCAACTGGGAGATTTACTTCACTGTGCATTCCCAGTTTGAACTGAAATGCTGATGCAGAGGCATTCTAAGTGGGTTGGGAGTTTGTGTGGTTTGAAAAGTGGTTTTGGCACTCAGAGTTCAGTCATCTAAATGCTTAGGTCACTTCTGAAAAGTACTAAAATGCATCTTGGAATTCTTATCACAAGCCTCTATTTCCTCACCTGGGTGTCAGACTACACCCTCTGCGCAATTTTTA